>NC_143559.1:76442500-76742500 GCF_054136105.1 Typopeltis vanoorti
ATTATTATTGTGTTCCGTTGACAGTAGCGACAATGTCCTTTAGAAAGACTTGGATTCGTATTCTGTCTAGAATGCAAAAAATCTTTGACTTTTCAGACTTTTCATGAAGGGGGAATTAGCCAGTCATATATGGAAGTGACAGGATGTTTCATCCTGCAAAACAGGCAGAGGAACAAGCATTTAACAGACAGTACCTGGCCTTATAGTTCTAATTCAACACAACCTTCCTTTGATATGCTAGTACCAATACAGATAGCATCATAATTTCGTTCTGTAAAAATAATCATAATTTAAAATTATGAATATTTTTACAATTGTTTATGTTAGTATATTATTAGTTTTAGTTTTGTAACACGTATATCGGCACTTGTGATGTACTGTTTTTGATATTGTTGTCAAAATGAAATGCAAACCATTTGAAATTGATGTACTTACTAGATTCTGATAATTATGTTATTTTTACTCCTTTCTAATGTAATTTAAAATTGGTAATGTTAAGATATTTGTTGTGTTTTGAAAAGACATTCTTATTATACTTAGTTTCTCGTTTACCATTTATATGGAGTGTGTGTATACTATCCAAGGAGATTGATGGGTGATTGACAGCTGACAAATAGAGTATTTGTCACTTAAAAATAAGTGTTACGTAAGTGAATAAGTAACACTTAAAAATAAGTGTTACATGACAGTCAGGAGAATATTAATAGGAGATTCCGAAAAGGAATCTCAGAACTGCGAGTCTTTAACCTGGAGGAGTTGAGACTGCCAACAAGTATTTAGCAAATAAAAGAAGATATTGCAGTCGAGGTTCTAATTGAATGTTTGAGGAAACACTAAATGGAAAGTTTCAGCTTCTGTCTCAAGGATGCGGGTGATGTTGATTTATCGGAATGAGTGATGTACTTAAAGGAATTTTAAAAAAAGATCCCGTGAAAGTGAAGAGGTAGTTTTATATTTTCGAAAAGGGCCTAACAAAGAAACTGACTCTGAACAATGTCGTTGTATAAATAAGGTGTTTAGTCTGGTAGATGATTAAGTATATGTTAAACACCAGTTATAGAATGAGTCAGAGAATGAATGATTTTATTTTTTTTAGATAAGAAAATCTATAAAGTGTAGACTTATTTTTGAAGGCAAAATTAACTACAATTAATTTTGTAGTTATTTATGTAATTTTATTTAAAGTGTAAATGTACAAATTAAGTAGATATTGAATCCAACATTATTTCAAAGCCGAATATATAGAAACTACAAGAGTTTCCTGCCGAATATAGAACCTATAAAAGTTTCAGCGGATCCAAGCGTAAGCAACCTTTCAGGACAGGGGCAACTCGTGGCAAAGGTGGCGTAAGTTCTGATCACTTTCCTTAGTATTCTCCATAGTGCAAAGCACATTTCCTTGCGGACATGTATGATGCTATGCATTAAGGGAAGGGGTCACTACCTAGACTGGTTTCGACCTTTGTTGAGGTCTCATCAGTGGGAGCCAGACCCAGATGTAAAATACCCAGGGTGAAGTGATATCCACGTAATTTGTACATTATATACACTTTAAATAAAATTACATAAATAACTACAAAATTAATTGTTAATTTTGCCTTCAAAAATAAGTCTACACTTTACAGATTTCCCATTTAATTTGTATAATTTTGCATCACCAAAGTGAAGCCTCTTGGCTCTTTATTTCAGTGTATATAATGTTTTAGTTTCATTAAATAAATATATTTTTTATTTGGTCTTGAGTCAGTGATATTCCCGATTCTAAAAGAAATAGTTAAGTCATTGCACCAATTGGAATTGAACCCTTGTGTAATTAATAAGCACTCAGTGTAAAACACTCTCTTTACACTTCCTCCTATCCTATCAGTTAAATTACAGTTTCCATTCTCTTGATCCAGACACCTGTTCAGATATTCTAATTGTAGAATTAGGTAGAACAATTTTATCTATAGTGTGCATGCTTGAAGCCGTTGTGATAATAATATATGTAGAAAGTTTATTACCTTCGGTATAATATTGACTTGTACTACTTTACGGGTCACCTAGACTTGCAGGTGCAAACTTGAATTATCTGTCTGTTTGCTTACTTGGGAAATGAAGTAAAACTAGGTTTAAAATAGCTTGGCATCTTTAACATATATATATATATATATATATATAAAATAAAAAATGAGTTCGCTGTGCAAAAATGCCATTAAAGCATGTTTTTTTAAAATGTGTATCAACATTTCCTTATTACTGGATTAAACTCAGAATAGATATATAATATAAATATCTGAATCACTTCATATTATTATTATTTTTTATAAATGAATTTTGCATTTCATTTGAAGTAGCGAATGTTATGAAGATGAATGTCCAAAATCTAATAACTTTAATTGAATGTATTTTTAATTTTTAATTATATTTTTAAGTGTTTTAAAACTGCATAATACATTTAGCTGAGTATAAGCCACTTAAAAGTTTATGCTCTTTGTTACTGCTAGCTGAATGCACTTGAAATGAAAGAAAGCCAGAGCTGAAAAGGAAAACTATGTTTAGATTTTTTTTTTTTTTTTTGTAAGATGTTTCTTACCTAAAAGCTGTAGTGGTGGAACAGATGTAGTCCTTGTGTTCTGCAATTCAGATATTGGCTGTGTTACCTGTTTGGCCATAACAGCTTGCACCTGCAAGGAACCTGGTAAATAAATACCTGCCAGATCTAGTGAGTGTTGCTGGTTTTAGGTTGAGCAGATAATAAATGCTAATTTTGTGTGTAGTCTGTAGGTGGTTGTAATGCATTTTTTTTAGTATTTTTATTAGTTTTTCTGATATACCCCAGGTATATGGTGTGGTGATAGATTTGGTGTAGCCTATTCTTGAGATGGGGATGTTTTGGAGTTTTAATATTTTTTTTGAATTTAGTGGGGATTGTAGCCATTGGTTAAGAAAGGTGTTGAGAATGTGGTCAAGTTCAGTAGTGAGGGCACTGTTATCAGAACTAAAATTAATTTTTTTTCATTACATAGGGTTTTTATAATTCCATATTACTTGGAGGGGAGAGGTATGATGCAATTCTCAGTGAATGTATCTGCCAGTGTGCTTTGTACACTGAGAAAGCCAGTAATCCATTAGGCTGGTATGTAATCAAATTGTCCAGAAAGGGGAGGCTGTTGTTTTCATTTTCTAAGGGGAACTGGATCCTTTGGATGCTGGTTGTTTAGATGTGTGAAGATAATATTGAGATCAAGAGTCTATGACCAAATGGAGAACAACATATGTAGCCAAACAGTAAATTTATGTGGAGCTGAGTTTAAGGCTTTCTCTTTGAAGGTCTCCATGACATAATTAAGAGGGGGGGGTATAGAGCCCATGGTTGTTTCCCACCCCCTGTTTGTTTGTTTGTAGAATTTTCCTTGCCATACAAGATAGCCAGAGTTCACGATGAACTTAATGAGGGATGAGATATTGGGAGAAAATCAGATTGAATGAGGTTCTAATGAAGTGTCAAGTGGGACATTGGCGAATAGAGAGAGAGGAAACATCAAAACTGGCCATTATTATCAGTGTGTTGAAGTGTAAGGTTTTGTGTATGGACTTTAAATTGAGCTGAGTTTTTTGTGTAAAGGAGTGTCACCGGTATACTGAGTGAGTACCTTGGCTAATTTGTATGTGGGTGAATCATTGCATTCACAATAGGGCATAATGACACATTTTGGTAGGCTATATATCTGAGAAGGAGGAAGAGATCTAGAATTGTATGGTTTAAGTTGGTTTATAATTTCAACAATCCAGGTGACCTTTTTTTTAAAGAGCCTGTGAAGTGTTCCAGTTTGTGCATTGTTTGGATCATGGTCTCTAAGTGAAGGGAGTGAACTTAAAGAGGAATATGCACCTATGTAGTCATGGTGGTTTAGGAGTACTCTATAGGATTACTGATAAATCAGACTTGCATAGATACACTGTTATGCTAAGAGAAATTTACTGTAACAAATTATTCAATATAATGAATTTTTCTGTAGTCCATTAACTTAAACAGTAGAATCTTACAACAGATCACTATCATTTGGACTTTGCAAGGAAGAGGCCATACTTTTTTCTATGTAATTTTCCATACTCTTAAAAATTATTATATATAAGTGCATGTGTATGTATTTATATGTGCGTGTGTGTATACATACATACATATATATATATGTGTATATTTTTTGTTTCAGAGATAATTACTGTTTTAAAAGGTCATACTGGTCTAGTAAAAGGGGTGTCGTGGGATCCCGTAGGGAAATATATAGCTTCTCAGGTATGTATTATAGTGAATAGGTCTTCTTCAAAACAAAAATAATGTTTACCTTTGTATTATTTATTTGGTCTGTATAGATGATCTCAGCACTTCTGTGACTTGTAGTGGGGAGAAGGAAGACACAGACACTTTAAATAAAATAATCCCTTTATTAAATTTATTTAGAATGGAACACAATTTCAGGTATGAAAATATCAGCTCATAGCAAACAACAACAGTTAGCACAACAAAAGTGGGTGTGTGTGCACACACACACACAAGTACACCACCAATTTTATGGTAATAGATGTTCTGGCACTTTCTTTAGTTCAGACAAAATTATGAAAACACTTGAAATTCCTATGGCTATCTGACAATCACTGGACTGCCGCAGATGACATTGCTTGTGCACATGCTAATTATTTATATCTGTATTTGATGGTCTCTTGATTTTGAATAATTCTTAGTTTATTTTGCTTACATTTAACCCTATCTAGGACTTTTGAGATAGGTATGTCCATATCCACTTACATATGTCCATATCCACTTAACTGCATAATTTATACTAATGTATTCAATTTGATCACTTAATCAACATTTAAAACATTTCATATTTAATTTTCTAGTGGTCCATGGTGCTTTAGAGACATGAAAGACATAATTAGTGGATAAGGGTTGTACGGATGAATTATTATTATATGACCTCCGTTGGTCCAGAAATCAGCTAATCTGGCAAGGCTCTGGAATCAAGGGTGCCAGAAAATTGGTGTGTAAGCAAATCTTACACTGTAGAGTAGTAAGAGGCATAAAAATTGAAAACCTGATTTTAGTATATAATATTTTGGATACTGCATGTCATCCTTCCTTGGATCTGGGACTCCTGCAAGAACTGCCAACTCCTGTTGCTTCCAATGAGTTCTAAACTGGTTGTTCAGTGGCTCATTGATGTAGCCTTTTTCTGATGTAAATATTGCTTGATTGTTAGTCCTGATATTTATATTCTTCTTAGTTTGTAGGAATTCTTTGCCTTCCAGAAATGCTTTTGTTAATCTCAGTATTATTACAGCAGTTGTCTAGTTACCGAGTCTAGCCATAAATACTGTTACAATTTGAACAGTGCATAAACCTTTATCAGTAAATAATTTGCAGATTTCAGCATATACAAGCCTTTATCAGTAAATCATTTACAGATTTCAACACATACAAACCACATGTATAACATGCATATAGCAGCTCAATGATCAAAATATTTCCCTTTTCTTTCATGCATGCCTGAAGTTTGTGAGGCTACATACTGATGGCTGCACACAAATCTAGTGGAAACACTGGTGTTACACCTGAGAATATAGTATTCTCAGCTATCATGGTGTAACATGAAGAATAAATATCATAAATTAAAACCCCTGCATAAAAAAAATGAATTATTTAATGGAAAGTTTCTTGCATCCAGTAATATGTATAAAACGTAAGGGTTGTTGTTAAAGTAACTGATAAAGGAAGGAATGTATTAATATTGTAATATGGTTTAAAATAAGGAATTCTAACTAAATAAGTAGCTAACAAAGGAAAGTATAGATTAATATTGTAATATGATTAAAAATGAGAGAGTTAAGTAAATAAGTAGGAAGGAGTGAGTCATAAAATACGTTATGTGAGAGATTAAGTTATTAAGTAGAATTCATAGAAAAAGTTTGAAAGGGGATTAAGTCAGGCTAGCACAAGAAATGCAAAGCTATCGCTTAGGGCCGATCCCCGGATTGAAACATTTAGAACGGGCTTGCCGATCAAATGACGTTTGGCGAGAAAACGTCACCCTAATTGGTCGATGATAAAAAAAAAACAAGTAGGAGGAGAAAGGAAGTAAGAAAAGGTGCCATTAGGGGAGCAGCTATAAAATGGTTGGTAACCCATGGGGGAGGACTCTTTTTGGATAGTCGCTTTTGGCCTTGGAGTTTGGTTTTCGTTCCGGTGGAGTTCACGGGGTTTTCCTGAGTGGCGACAGGAGTGATATCTCCTCATCACAACACGGAAACGAAAGTGAGCGGGATTTCGATTCCCGTTTTCTCAAGTAGGAAGCAAAGAAAAAATTGCCATAGAGTCCTAGAAAAGGAGGGATCTTCTTCGTTTTGACGCTAGTGATAACTACGCAAAGCAGAAAACTGTAAAGAGATTGATGTCCTCGTTGCTGATAGTAGAGCAAATATATGTGTGTTAAAGTATTCCAGAGTTACGAGAAGTTATACCAGAGGTTTGTTTGGAAAAGAATAAAGGCCCATACGAAGAGCTCAAGAAAGGTACTGTAAATCATAATCTATGTTAGCTAGAAATTTGTCTGTGAAAAGAATCGTGATTCCAATACAGAACTGTTGAAGTTATACTAGGACTTTAGTATATGATAGAATGTGTTATGTGTAGATTGACTAGTGTTAAAGATTTGTGAATGATTAAGAGTCCTAAGGTATTTTTGCATGTCTATTATATTGCACAAGATATTTAAATGACATAATTGTGTGTTAGTGCAAATAACGGTATAACAGAATAGTGTGAATTAAGTAATTACGTATCCTAAGAATTGAATGCCTAATGTAATGTATAAAGTAATTGAAATGTCACAAGTATGTGTTAGCAGTGAATGATTTGTTAATCTACTTCAGTATGAATAATCAGATAGTGTGAATTGATCTAATTTGTTCACATCAGGTGAATTTATGAATTAATGTGTATGGCGGCATAATCACAAATAGCCATATTGCTTGTAATGATTTAATATTAGTCTATAAGTATTTTAGTTTAGTATTTGAATTGTACCATGTTTAGAAACTTAATAAACCTTTTGTTCAATGATAAAAGAGTTGTCTGATGTTGCTAATCCAATGCACCGCTTAAAAATCATCGTACCTAATCACGCGGGAAAATTTAATGTTGAGGAAAGAGATTAAGAGTCACGACTGCAATAATATTTAAATACTAAGAGATATATTCGAGATTGACTTTCTCCCTATTTATGACAACATAAATGGTGCAGTTGATAACCACTTGAAAATATTGTACTTTAGTCACGTGGATAATTTAAGTTGAGAATCGAGTTAAGTGTCACGACTGCAATAGTTACACTTTCAGATATATTTGAGTTCTTTCTCCTTGTTTATGTATGTAATATCCTAAACTAAATATCCCAAAAGGTGCAGTATAAATACAAATATTAGGGGTACTACGGGGAGCAATAACTTAGATATTGGTATAAGTTTTGGTAAAATCTCGGGCATAGAAGTTAGAAGAATATAGATAAAAGGAGCTTGTAAGATTAGAGTAGAAATCGAAAAATGGGACACAACACTGGCACTGCTCTCTCTCTCTCCAAATCCACCTTCAGGCTGTTGATGCTGGGGTGTTGTTTCTTGCAGGCTATTCTCTCAAGCTCTAACCACAATTTGAAGCCCAACTGATTCAAATCAGGACTTCTAGATGGCCAATCAGATGGTGATATTTGTTTGAGCACATTGACCTCCCACCATTGTTGTGTGGTCCTTGCCTTGTGTGCAGGGTCTGAGTCCTATTTGGAAAGTCCACTGCCTACCGTGAAACAAGGTGTTGTCCAGGGACTGTATCACAGGTTTAAGCATGGTGTCTTGATACACTTTGGAGGTTTTGGTCCCCTTTCTCGCAGAAATGTGACTCGGGTAACAACCCCCCCCAGCAAACCATCTGACCTTTATAAATCCTGGGTGCTATGGCACATGCTGTGTGACCATCCAGGGCATATACTCAATCATTAAAGGGTTAAAGGACTCTTCAATGGTGAAATCTTATCTGTGAAGAGGATATCTCTGTGTCTGTTGTTCATGTACTGCTGGAGAAATGCCTTTGATTTTATCACCCTCTGGTTCATAAGTTGTGGTGTTAGGAAGTTTCAGTAGAACGACGATAGGCTCTCACCCTTAGTCATCAGTTAGTACACATTACATCATTCTCTGTGAAACGTTCATCTCCTGCGACATCACTCTCTAAATTCTCAGAGGATTACGACAGAGGCATGCTTTCACAGCCAAAGAACAGGTCATGCCTGCATTCCAACATTGTGAAGTGCTATTACAGCTACACAGTTCGCATAATCTCCCTACTGCAAGTTAACCTATACAGCTTGACAAAGGGTTAAAGGACCCTTTGTCGAGCTGTAACCTATACAGCTCGACTACTGATGAACTACTCTCTCTCTACTGATGAACATGCAGATGTTGGCTGTGCACAGTACCACTAACAGAACCGGACTTGCACAATTCTGTAGGCACCACAGGGGGAGGGTGTGGAAGTTGTAACAGTATTTATGGCAAGACTGTTTAATTGGCACACTATTCAAAATATATTGCTAATGTCTAAATCAGTGCTATTATTCTGGAATATATTTTATTTATTAATTTTTATATGTTAGACTCATACACTAGAGGTGGATTGGACAACCTAGTATGTTATCACCATGTAGGTTTAGTAGTTGTTTTCAAGAATTTTTTTCAAAACAACTTAGACAAATCTGCTGATTAGTACAGCAGACAAATATTATAGTGGGTGTCAGAGAATATTCTGTATTTTTTTTTTTTTTTTTTTGGTATTAACAAATAATTTTTTTTAATTCTAAAGATTCTAATTTTTTAATTTGAAAACAAAATGACATTCCTATTAACAAATCATGACGTTTTTGGTTTGATTCTTAGGATAATCTAAGCATCAAATCAAATATTTTTTGCTGTCTTGTCATATTGTGCAAATCTATATATTGTTGCTATATCATTATATTGTTAATGTGTCACTACTGTTCGTTCATGTAGCAAGCTGCTAGCATGTGGCTGAATGGATAGTATATCTACTCTCCAACTAACAGGCTGTAGGTTTGAATTTCACCATTGACATGAATTGGATGTTTATGAATGTCTTTCAGTGGAATATTAATTTCATTGCCTGGTGAGAGACCATTATCCTGCTTATTGAAGACCTCAAGTGGTTTGAAAATGTGCATTGTGGTCATTTTATGTAAATTCAAAATAGTGCGATATAAAAAATATTAATAAAGTCTCACTTTATGTGCCAAATTTAAAATAATGGAAACCACCAAAAAATTTTTAAAATTTAGCAAGAAATCATGTATTTCAAAAATGGTGGGCTGTTGAATGTGTTATACTCTTTTCACATGGCTGTAAGAGACTAACTGGTAAGTAGAAATACTCATTCCTTGTTGGTATCATGTGTTTACACTGTTGTTTTAGATGCATTAGAAATTCTGCAAGTGATTTTCTGATTATTGTGCTGTTATTGTAAACATTCACTGTTGTTGTTATTCAGATTCTTCTTTTATATCCCAGAAGTGTCGAGTAGTGGTGGTGCTGGTGATAAAAAATGCACTTGAAAATGAGTAAATTTTGAACAGAAGTTGGATGTTATAAAATGCTATGAAGAATGCCAAACTGTCTGTGGTATACCAAGGTGGTTTATTAACTTATTCTTTTCAGTTAACAAGATATATCAAAACTGGAATATTGTTATAAAAATTAAGTTAGGAATTCAATAAAGTATAGCATGGTATTGCATGGGTGTAACAGTTATGTTTAAAATGTTTTGCAAGCCCTATGCAATTCTGCATTATAACTGAAACTTATATCTTAAAGAGAAAAGGGCCCACAAACTTTACATGGGATATCAAGAACATATGCATCGCACAAGATTTCTTCCTATATCTTCTCTTGAAGATCACAGAATTTGACTAGAACACACAGACAAAAGCAGTTAACTTCATACTTATCAAGCACAATTTCTTCCTCTCTCAACATTGAAATATTATTAGCTCATACCTGTTTTTCTTTGGGGGGGGGAATTGTGCAACCTTTCTTGAGTAAAAGAATATTTCTTCTTTAACATAACATTTCTTTTTCTATTTCTTTGGAAAACAAAGTTAATTTTAAAGTTCCCTTTTCTTTCTCTCCTCACCCTCCTTTTTTTTTGAAACATCTTCCTTAACCTTAAGCGCACACACAAAAAAAAGTTCACCTCTTTCATGTTTAAAATTTAACTACAACAAGTTTGCTGCTTAATGTATCAAAAGTATCACTTTTTTTGTACACTCCAACTTATCTTCTTTGAAAGAAATTCATCCATTAATTTTGGGAGAATGTTTGTTTCTCTCATACTGCTCTTTTGACAACATCCATTTCTTTAAACCGTATTTCTTCCTTAAACTTCCAACTTTCAGAACCTGTTCTGTTCTAATCAGCAGCTGTTCTTATCTCTCATTTCTCTGTTTTTCTCTTACCACTATATCAACATCCTATTTGGAAATGCAAACTTTGCACAAGCACACTATTGCAAGGCATACATGGCATTGAAATAAAAACAAAATCATTGCTTGTTTTGTAAATAAGACTGCAGTTTTTTACTAGCCTGAAGAAAGTTCAATATTTTATTTTCTCGAGTTTTTTTTTTAAGTTGTACACAAACATTTCTTTCATACAAAACATTATTAAAGACATTTCTCATTATAAGAAATAATGCATTATTATTATACATTTAGTGAAATATTTACATATATATGTATCCTTCAGGTACAGATATATATATATATATATATATCTACCTTCTGATAATCTTTTGTGGCAACACTATCTCACAAAACAAGTTTTCAGTATAATCAAGGGGTAATCTTTTATCATTAATTTTTCTTGTTTACTTTCAATTTTTGCTGCAGATAATTTAATTTTAAGCATGCCTAATTTCTAAAATTAGGAAATCTTAAATAGTACCCTGTAAAAATTTAAGTTCTGGTGAAAATTGGAGATGATGTCCTATGCTTCCGTGGTACAGATATAATAAAACTAAAATCTATCCTTTCCTTTTTATTTAATTGTTATTATTTTTTCTAAATTGACTGTTGCTAAAAATTAAAAAAAAAAATATAAGGATAATCTGATATCACTGAGTAGCAGATATCCTACAAAACAACTGCCACGATTTGCTGTGCTGTTAATTTAGTGAGGGGGGGAGGAGAGCAAGCGCTTGATGGTCTATAAAATATTAGAGATCATACTGCTGAGAAAGTAAAAGCAGGTATACCTGGAAGTTCACAGAAATCATGTATGACCAGACATTGATAATGGAAAAAGATGCTGTTGCTGCTGCAAGATCAACAGTGATATAATGTGCCTAAGCCAAGCTATTGCCTGTACTAAGGCACGAAGTATTTTTGATGACAAATTGTGATGTAATGTAATAAGAAATGAAGACATTAATTAATAAAATGTGTAAATGGTTGCAAATGTATGTGCTGCAAGAATGTAATCCTCTCCAACTTCTCATTTATTCCTACAAGCAAATTATTCAGTCTTCAGGAATGCATTCCTTACATAAAATGTATCTGCATTGCATCATGTTTGTTCTCCAGAGCAGAGTTTTTGAATTATTTAACTCTTAGCCTACCTACAGTACTAAAGCTGACTTTGGGTAGGCTAAAGTTTTTAAAACTTTAGCCTACCCAAAGTATTCACAGGTTATGTGAATCCTTTTGAGAGTAGGATTCACATAACCTCTTCCTGTGGTTAGGTTAGTTGCTCTCATTGTACAAACATCTAGTCATAAAGATACTTCAAGAAATACATTTATTATGTGTTTATGTTAGGGTAAAATTTGGATGAAAACAAGAATATAATTTTATAATTTCTTCTTCATCATCAAATTCTTGATATATATATACCATCAGTGGGTGTTGCAGGTTATTATGAGAAAACACTTGTTTTTGCTAACTTCCTCTTTTTCTATTAAAGCAAACAATACCATCTTTGCTTAGCTCCCCCCCCCTCCCCACACACTCCTAAATACTAATAATGTCAAGTTCCTTTTTAACCTTATTCTTACAAGCAAATTATTCTTCAATTATCCAAAGTCTTCAGGAATGCATTCCTCACATAAAATGCATCTGCAATGCATTATTTTTGATATAGTTCTGCTATTGATGCAATTTCTTCACTCTCCTAATTTTTCTCAGAAAATCATTTCTGTAGTCTGCAGTCTTTGATCAAGTGTTTTATTTTTAACCTAGTTCTCAGATCCATAGGTTAAAATTGGTTTGAACACTCTTGTACCCTACTAGTTTAGTGTTTTGACTATTTTCCCTCGATATTAGCTAGCTTGTTTGACCAAGTGGTTAGTATATCTGCTGGACAGCAAATATGCTAACCACACCATCAAGGTGTGGGTTCGAATCCTACTGTGGGCATGGATATTTGTTGATTGCCTTTAGGTGGCAAATGAACTTCATTGCCTGGTGAGGCTGCTTCCTGCTTACTGGAGGCCTGAAATGGCTTGAAAACATTCCTTGTTTGGTCTCTAGAGCAGGATTTCCAGACTATGTAAGAAATAATAAATCCACAAATGCATAAAATTTAAAATAATAATAATAATAATAATCCTTAGCCCACCCACATTTTAAGTGCACTGTATGTTTACAAAAAAATTCATGATTTGGAGGCATGTAAAAAAATATTGGCTTGAAAACATTCCTTGTTTGGTCTATAGAACAAGATTTCCAGACTATGTAAAAAATAATAAATTCACAAAATACATAAAATTAAAAAAAAAAAAAAAAAAAATAATAATCCTTCGCCCACCCATGTTGCAAATGCGCTATAAGTTTATAAAAAAAAAAAAAATAATAATTCATGATTTGGAAGCATGTAAAGAAATATTCAGTTGACTCCCTACCATACTGTTATATCTTCGTTTATCTTTATTTAATTTTTTCTTAAGAGTGCCTAGGAATGCTTCCTTTTCGGACACTGGCAAATTTATTTTTTATTGCTGCTAGAGTCCTATAATATGAGCTTATTCAAATTCAGGGAATATTCCTAGGTTAATTGGCATTCATTCTAATATACACTAAATAGATACTGGTACTAATTGCAATCGTGGCCAATAATCTATTACTCAAATACTTTCATTAAGTTCCCTCCTGCTGTGGTTCTAAATTTTTCCAAGTGGTAATTTGAATTCTCGAAATCAGGCATGAGTCAGGCATATATACAACAAAACATGTTTATTGGAACAAATTACACTCACAACTATAATTGGAATAGGATACTAGGCTTTTCAAAATCTCTTGCTAAGTTAGTTACTCACTGCTAATTGAACAAAACACTCACAGATCAAATTGCTAATCACACACAAACTATAAAACATTAAAACTAGCTAACTATGTTATTCTAAATCAAACTCTTATTGCATGCTACATTTAAAGACATTTCACAACCCGTTACTATTCTGGCATAGATCATTTACAAAATTACAAATTCATATATAATCTCAGTCACGTGCAGCTAAAATTTCACTCCTGACATTCCTTTGTTCAGCAGAATTACTCTATCTCAAAATACAAATCCTTATTATAGTCCACTATGAATTGTCCACTTAATATAATCTAACATTAAATTCTGATTTTCATAATAAATTTATTACAACAGTTATTCAATTTAGTTAGAGAATATTTTACTGTACAGTCTGAAGTAAAGAGCTGAATTGAATATCTCCAATTTTGTTGTCAGGCCTAATGCCACAGTTGCATATCTAAGTTGCTCTTATGCTAGAGTCTCACCATTCCTCCCATCAGATCTAGTTCCCTACCAGATACGTTCAAGTGCAGGCTGACCCTGTTATATAAATCCAATCTTCCCTATTCCTCACTCCATACATCCAACAACTCGCAGCCAGTCCTTGTATACAGCCTGTGTATCGAATTGTTTACCATCACAGCCCTTCTTAATTTAATCCTGCATATCTACAGTATTCGGAATTATAATACTATCATATTTACACCAACTATAATGTATTGAATAGCTTTTCATTCATTTTACCATATGCCTTTTTCCTGATCTACAAAACTCAGAGTTTTGTTATATTCTCATTGGTCTCAACTATTTGTCTTAAAGTGAAAATCTAATCTTGACAACCACTTTTTGACAGCCTGAATTCAACTTGTTCTTCCACAATTTTTCTTAGCCTCTTTTTAAGTATGTTTGCATAAATTTTAACTGAAACACTCAGTAAGGAAATTCCCTATAATTCTCACAATCAATTTTATTTCCCTTTTTATAGATGGATGCTATGCTCAATCATCTGGAATTCAATTCTCCGACTGACTTTTGGATTACTGCAGGTGCACCAACTGTGAAACTTTTATTCTTCCATGTTTCAGCATTTCTTGTTGAATGGATGGTTCAAATATCTTCTCCAGCTGCCTTTCCATATTTGAAGCTTTTGATGGCTTTTCCATCTTTAGTATTGATTTGCATTCCCTGATTGCATTCTTCTTAAATGTTTCCTACTATTTTTCAATCACTTCTTGTTTCAATTAGCAATTTTTCAAAGTAATTACTCTAGACATCAAGAATATCTTCAGTTTTCACACTTTTTACTAGCCTCTGGAACATTTTGCCACCTTTCTGATATATATATATATATATTTTTTTTTTCTATATTCTTGCCAAAGTCTTCCCATGACATCTCTTTAGCTGCTTTTACACAGTGCAGACTTGCACTTGGATGCAGCCTGAGCACCCCTTCACGTGTATTTTTCTCTATTTGCTCAGATCACACCGTTATTTACTTACTAGCAACCTTTGATGTGCTTTCTACTTTTTTATGACTGCCTCTTAAAATTCCTATCCACCATCGAGTTCTGATTTTTATATTCTTGCAGACAACTTCACCACATCCTTCCTGATTGAATCATTCTTTGTGTTCTTCAAAGATAGTCACTGAGTTTCCATGGTTTGATTCTTGTTTTCAGACTAATTTTTTCTTGAATAACATTTTTCATTTTAAAATTTTCTTGTACACTTTTCAATACAGTATTCAAATTTATCCTGCTCAAAACTATGGTGAGAGCCTCTGCTACTAATGGCTCACCCAAAAAGTTAAGCAAGTTTGAGCGCAGTTAGTAGTTGGAAGGAGTTCAATCGTTCGATGCTCTTGGCACACACTCTCCCTCAATGAGTTCTTGGACTCCCTGGAGGTGTCACATAATGATAATACTTGTGTCCTGAGCCAGAATGAAGACATCACTAATAGCAGTCACTGAGACTTTCTTATTTATTGTGTTTTCTTTCCTTATGAATTTGCCCATCTTTGGAATATGGTGTTAGTGATGACTATTCTGTCTCTGAACAGAAATCCAAAATGAATTTCTGGAAATGGAAATCTTTTATAGCTTTGTTCTTTTCTCTAAATTTTCCCCAAGCATTTCTGTATGTCTATTATTTATTTCATATAATTTCTTGTCAGGTTTATTGTACTTCACATCTGGCAGAATTACTGCCAATAATCATAATCTGAAACTATAGTTTCAATGATATTTTCATTCATAAATTCAGAAATTTATTCACAAATTTTAATGTCCTACAGAGCAGATTATTTCCTCTCTTCATCTACTGCAATTATAGTGCATTTTCTAGACATTGTAGACATGAATTAGGAGATTGGATCCATCACATGCATTTTGTTACCAGAATTTGTCCCTGTAGATTTCTTTTTATGAGAGTAAAGGTGCTGATGTACCAGATTTTGTTGGTAAATGATCCCTACTTATGATTCTTTACACTGGACATGCTACAAAGTACCTCATGACAGATCAGGTATTATCTCTATTTGTCGGATCACCAGGGGCACATGTGAAAGATAAAATATATAAAAGACTGAAAGATGCCTGAAAACTAATTCTGTCTGTTTATGAAAAATGATTTTGTTTTATTAATTCAGCTAGGCTGTATTATTCAACTTATCTGCAATGTAGCTATCAAAAATCTTAATGATTTATATTATTATCTAACAGTATGCTATAAAACTAGTAACAAAAATTTGAATATTAGCAATATACTCATGAATGAGTATGATTATCGAATGGAATCTCTTAGTTCAGAGATATACGATCTGATCAAAATATCTGGACATCCCTTCGTAATAGCAGTATACATTCATGGCTAAGTATAAAAGGAAGAACACAATCCTGCAGTCTTCATATTCAGACATTAACAATAAAATGGATTGTATTGACTCGGTGACTTGACTCTATTATAAGTTGCCACCTTCGCATCAACTCAGTTCAGGAAATTTCTGTCCTTTAGCAATTATCCCGATCAACTATAAGTGATGTTATTGTAAAGTGGAAATACCTGAACGCAACAGCTGCACATTCATGACCTGGTAGGCCACATAAAATCAGAGTGCGGGACTACCAAGTAACAGTTCCTCTCTGTGATTTTATGTGGCCCTCTAGTTGTAGAAAAATATGTAGAAAATCTTTCTACAACTGTCTCTGATCTAGAATATTTTAACAGTAAGGTGATACACCTTTTGATTACTTATATATGGAAAATATATGATATCTGCATTAATTTGACCATAGTATGTTCCTTGGTTTAGCACCTTCTGAAGAAAATAAAAGGTTGAAACCGGTCTGGTTAGTGACCCTTCACTTAATGCATAGCAATCTAAAAAAAAATTGTGCTGTGCATCATGGGATGCTAAAGCAGTCAATCCTGGTAGAAAGGCTTATACATTGGCCATTCCCTAAATAAATAATTTCTTTAACATGTGATGAATAGCTAACATATAAGCCTTTCTACCATAATCCACAGAGACTCAATAGCATTCAAGGCACAGCAGTATGGTAAGTTGAAATTGAAGCTTTCCAGACAAGTTGAACAGATTAGCCTTTGCTCTTTTATCTGATCAGATTGACACAATTCGTGTTCCACTAGTCAACCAACAATGCTATCCATATGCTGGAAGAGGAGCTCACCACTATGCTAACCTCTGGATGATCCTTTCAGACATCTCCTACATTTCAGCAGCCAAAGAATTTCAGGAAATAAAGAGCTGATTCCTTTTTGGTCATATTCATACCCAAACCTACAGAAGAAATTATGATCCAAATAGAAGGTATTTTCAGCCTTCCTACTCTTATAGCTAGCAACATCAGACTGCACATAGCCACTGTTCTTACTCAAGCAAAATCAATAAAAAGTGACCTTTCTTGCATGGAATATGAAGCATTACTAGAATTGAAGAACAACAAAAGAATAGTAATTATGAAAGCAGATGAAGGGACTGCCACAGTAGTTTTTTTTTTTTTTCTTAAGGATCACTTAACCTATCTTTCTTTAAACGATGATCCAAACAGTATACAAATCATATTACTTCGCAGGCTCCTTAAAGTCACCTTCTGACATGTTAAAATTACAAGCAAACTCAAATCATGCAATTCTAGATACCTTCCTTCTTCTCAGATATATAGCCTACCAGAATGTGCCAGTATCCCCTATTTTGAATGCATTGATTCACCCATGTACAAATTAGCCAAACATTTAGCCAAATCACTCTACCAATATACGGTTGATACTCCTTCACACACAAAAAAACTCAGCCCACTTTAAAGCCAGTACAGAAAACCTTACACTTCAACATACTGATATGATGGCCAGTTTTGATGACTCCTCTCTACTTGCTGATGTCCCACTTCAAGACACTTCACTAGAACTTCATTCAAGCTGATTTCCTCCCGATATATCATCCTTCTTTAAGTCTGCTGTAACTGGCTATATCATATGGTAAGGAAATTTCTACAAACAAACAGAGGGGACAACCATCCCCCCCTCCTCCAAACATTGTCACGGAAACCTTCAAAGTGAAAGCTTTAAACTCAGCTACACATAAATTCACTGTTTGGCTACATATATGTGTTCTCCATTTGACCACAGATCCTTGATGCTCTTAACATTTTTTTTAACACATCTAAAGAACCAACCATGGATTATTGGCTGATTACAACAGCCAGGAATTAATAAAACATAAAATCAGCCTAACGGATTACTGGTTTTCTCAGTGTACAGAAAACAAAGCTCACTGACAGTCACATCATCCCTCTCCCTCCCAGCAATAAGGAATTATAAAAATCCTATGTAATGGGGAAAAATTAATTTTAATTCCAATAACAGTGCCCTCACTACTGAACTTGACTGCATTCTCAACACCTTTATTACCAATGGCTGCAATCCCCACGTCCAGAACAGGCTACACCAAATTTATCACCACACCATATACCTGGGTTATATCAGAAAAACCAACAAAAATACTAAAAAAATACATTACAACCACCTACAGACCACATAGAAATTGGCATTGCTTATCTCCTCCACGAAAGACCAACTATATTCACCATACCTGCTAGGTGTTCACTAGGCTTCTTGCATTTGCAAGCTGTTATGGTCATATAGACAATACAGCCAATATCCAAATTGTAGAACACAAGGACTATATCCAGTTTTGGATATAGTCCTAAATTTGGAGAGCATTCATCTGCAACGAAGACTTTCTATTTTCCCATTATGGGAGCACCATTTAAGACTTTAGGCTTAACCTAGGTTGCCATGCTTCAACCTCATTTACACACTGCACAGTAATTACTGGTGTGATATGTGCACACAGGCACTAACATACTGTGTTATGTTTCCTGATGGCAATTTGACTTAGCCAAAATATCAGAAGTATTAATTAAATTGATTATAATTAAAAATTAATTTGCATTGTAATTTCCCTAAATAATATAGTGATAAAGCAGTAGATGTGAAGTCAACAGCCTCTGTATAAAAGTAGTAAGCAAGCTTTGTTTACTTACACTTGATAAAGGATTAAACAAGAATATAATTTCTTGTTAAGTATAATTGACAAAATATTTGGCTGATCATTCATCTCAAGATTCAATAAGTTAAGAAAATCATAAAAAAATTGATATATAAATCAAGTACGGTAGTGAGGTAAGATATGCTTTTCTTCAAAAACTTTGTATTTCTCATACATGGAACCTGCTTTCTTCTTGTATAACTGATATCATCAGTTCAAAAATATATTCAAAAACTAGCACACGTTTAGCAGAAAATTTAATTTAAAAAATTTTAATTTTTTCCCTAAAAATATTTCACACAAAAACCTTTTTTTTTAGCATGAAGCTATTGACAAAACTTCTAAAACTTTCATGTGTTTGTTAACCTTTTTACTTTAAAAATTGTTTAGTAGAAAATATATTTTTTTGTGAAATTCAAGAAAAGTAGATTTATTTTATCAACATTGTTTATGCCAATATTGCCAAAATCATATTTCTCTGTAAATGTACTGATACACCAAACACATAATGGTGTTTAGTACCATCTCTTTATAAGATATTAACCATGTATATTTTAATAGATGTTACTGTTAAAAGTATTAAAATATTTTAAAAACTAATACAAAGATCTTTGTTACATTGGCTATTTGCTATTGAAGTGAACTTTGAAAATACTTAGCTTGGAATCTGGTCCAAAAATGTATTTTTTTAATCTTTGAAATTTTCATTTAGTCAGATGACAAGAGCTTGAGAGTATGGAGAACACATGATTGGCAAGAAGAAACTCTGATTACTGATCCATTTTTAGAAGTAAGATTAAATTTGTATAGAGAAATTATAAAAGTTTTGAAGTATATCATTCTTATATATGAAGTATATGAATTTATTATTCCATTCAATCCTCATTAAGTTTATTCATAGTAACCAAAGGAATAGTTCATATAGTTCAATTTCCTTGAGCACTATTATGAGGCTTTGTTACGAACTTTTTTTTTTGTTGGTTTGTTATTGTGAGTTCATTACAGTGGTGTTTGCTATATTTAGTGTTGACTGACAATGAAGCATCAAGATAGATGCTGTAAAAATTAAAATAAATGTACTTAGTGTAATGGTTAAGCTTTTTCGTGAGAATAGGCTTTCTGTACATAGAAATTAATTTCAGTTTCACCTATCACTGCTGACCTTTCAAATACAATTTTTTTTTCTCTCACAGGAATCTTTCTCTCTCTCTCGTCACATTATGTTAAAAGTACTAACAAACATTTTTCGCTTCCCACATTTTCTCTATCTTGACTGGAAGAAAATGTTAGTGAATACTTCCAGTAAGTATAGAAGTATTCTTCAGCATTGATTTTATTGTGCACTTGCTATGATGTAGTGAGCTTAAAATGGCATAGCCATTTTAAGCTCACTACATCATAAAATGCTGTTTCTATTAATTCATGTTTTTCTGTTGTCATCTGATATCTACACAGATTTAATAGGCACACATCTTTGCATCTCATATAAAGCCTTAATAGTAAATTGACTATTAATGCTTACCATCAACAGCCTTTTTTTTTTTTTCTGTGTGTACAAAGAGCACAAACAGTAACTTTTCCAGACATATTGTTGCATACATTGTGCAAACAAAGTGCTTACTGGAAAAGTGATTAGTTACAATACTTTTTGATCAGATTTTCTGGAATACACTTTCAGCAAGCACTTCTAGTGAATGCAGAGAAAAATGTAAGAAAGTGAAGCAACGTGTAAAAGCAACTAAACAAAGTCATGGGAAGACTTTGGTAAGAGTATAGAAGATAAATAGCAGAAAGGTGGCAAAATGTTCTAGAACTAGTGAAAAAGCTTAGAAATGGAGGAAAGAGTACTGTAAAAGGGATTAAGGATAGTGACATGAAAACTGAAGATATTCTCGATCCATCGAAAAGCCATCAGATACCTCATATATGGAAAGGCAGCTCGAACAAGATGATATTCACACAGCAATGTTCAAATATGGAGCATTATGCAATGCAGCTCTGTTAAACTATTATAATTCAGAAGTCCTGGTTAGAGGGTCAAATTCCAGATGATTAGAATAGAGCTCTCACAGTACCGATCTATAAAAAGGGAAATTAAAATGGAATGCAAGAAGTACCAAGGAATTTCCTCTGCTAAGTATTGTTTCTGGTAAAATTTTTTGCAAGCATATCTGTAAAGAGGCTAAGAAAAATTGTGGAAGGGAACTTTGAAAAAGAACAAGCTAAGTTTGGACTAAATATGAGTTGTCAGGAACAGATAGTTGAGAAATTGTAGAAACATAACAAAGATCTGTATTTCAGTTTTGTAAATTAAGAAAAGCATATGAAAATGTATCAAGAGAAAAGCTGTTTGAAATGCTACAATTATGTGATGTAAATGATACATTATATAAAGCATGTATAGTCTGTATTTGAGTTGTAAGTCAGCAGTCAGAATTAAGGAAGTACAGAAAAATCTGGTTTGATGGTAAATCAGTTGAGACAAGGGCATATATTATCTTCATTGTTATTCATCTTTATCGGTCACATTATGAAGGAAAGCCGGCCTGGTGTTGGCCAAGTTGTTATCGTATCCTCTCTCCAGCCAATAGGTTGCAGGTTGAATCCTGCTGTGGGCATGGATGTTTGAATAGTGTTTCTCAAACTTCAGATATCCGTGTGCCCCTTCTTAAATTTTCATCATTACCAAGTACCCTCTTATCAAAATACTACTACTACTACTACTAATAATAATAATAAATAAAAAGTATATTTCATTGTAAATGTCTATTTTATTTGAATTTAGATGTACATGTAAACAAAAAAAATGATTTATTTTTAATAGAACAAAATTTATAAAGATACCATAAATTATTACTTAATTTAAATAATTTATCATCAATGAGAAGATTACAATATCAACATTTTCTTGTTGCTTACTGCTACTTGATATCTGTTTTAACCAATATCCATACTTATGCATTTGAAAGCTAAAAAAATTACCGTATTTACTTGAATATAACTCACATTTGCATTTTTTCCAAAATTAAAGGAAAAAAATTGTGGTGCAAGATATACGAGGTGGGTCTAAAAAGTTCGGTGAATTGTATCAGAAAACAAACAAAACAGAAGATATAAACAAATTACCTTTATTGGCCTTCAAAACAATCGGCATCCTTCACAACACACTTTTGACAACATTTATAAAGCTTCTAGAAACTGTCAGCAAAGGCCTCTTTAGGAATCGATTGCAGAACCATTGTCACACATTCTTGGATTGCCGCCACGTCTGCAAAATGTGCCTTTCATGATGCTCTTCAGACGGGGAAACAGAAAGAAGTCCGCAGGTGCCAGATCAGTGGAGTACGATGGATGATCGAGAACAGGTATGCAGCTCCGTGAGCAAAGAATTGGCACACACGGATCCCACAGTGAGCAGACGCGTTATCATGCAGCAACATCCACTGTGCAACTCTGGCCGAACACGGCAGATGCATCGTAGCAACCTTTCAAAACTTCCTTGTAGAATGCGGCACTCACAGTTTGACCTACAGGAACGAATTCCTTATGGATGATGCCATCGTTGTCAAAGAAGGCATTCAACATTCTCTTGACCTTGGACTTTTGTAGGCGACTTTTTAGGTTGCGGGGAAGACAGTGAACGCCATTCCTTCGATTGCTGCTTAGATTTCGGATTGAACTGGTAGCACCAGATCTCATCTCCTGTGACAATGGTTCACAGAAAGGATGGATCCTGGTCACACATGGTAATGAAATCTCCAGAGGTTTCCATCCGTTTTGCTTTCTGTTTGTCTGTGAGTTTGTGCGGCACAAACCGGGAACAGATCTTCGCTTATCCAAATCTTCGCAGACGATAGTGTGCACTGTGTCCTTGCTAATTTCCAATTCCTCCGCCAGCAATCGTAGAGTCAGTTGCCGATCTTGTGCCAGCATTTGTCGCACTCACTTGATCATGTCTGGGGTTCTGCTTGTCGATGCCTGACCCAAACGTGGCCCATCCTCAGTCGTTTCCTTCTCGTCACAAAAGCGTTTGAACCAGTCGTAAACACATTTTCTGTTCACGGCTTCCATCCTATACACTTGCACCAATATTTCATGCATCTCTGTCGCTGTTTTCCCCAATTTGTAACAGAACTTGATGTTTACTTGTTGCTCCATTGCACTGTGATCCTACCTCTCACACTGACTACGTTCGACTGCCTGCAGTGGGTTTACCCTGATGGTCATCACATGTACTCCAAGCTAGGTGGTGCTTCTCGACGTGTCTCTGGATAGTCGTGCATGCGTGCACGCACCTGGCCCATGTTTGGTGTTGAGATATCGGACCATTCACCAAACCTTTCAGACCACCTTCGTATTGTGGGGATTTATTAAGTTTTTAGAAAAAAACTAAAAATGGGTATGACTTACCAAGAAACTCCTTTTCACCATCATTACTTCCAACCTTGAGAGCGGTTTCCTTGTGTGCATTGTCAAAGTCATCTACCCAAATAGCGTCATCTTCTTTCACATTATTTCAAGCAAAAATGACCAAAAATTACAAGGCTTGAAATATGTAATGAACAATCCTTCACAAATGACTAATGAGAAGTGAAAGCAGTGCACGGAACAGACAGCAATTGTAGGCCAGTAGAGATAGAGCTGCTATGAAGACATGCATGCGATTGGTGCGGTATTAACAAAAGATCGCATGACCCAAAGACAAAAGCAAGCTGACAATTGAGTTGGCTCTCGTTTCAACAATTGAGTTGAAATACTAATTGTCTTCAACTGAATTCCATAATATCTGAAACACATTCACTATATTCACTATATATATCTTAGTTTTAACACATTCACGACTGGGTGGTGTCAAACAAAACCATATGTTGCTAGTGCAACATATGGTTTTGCTCGAGTCTATGCATCAGTTTCTGTGGGATGGGACATGTCATTCATTAGTTAGTGCTGTTTTTATCCCAGTTGTCTCTAATTGCACTATTTGTTGAGAAATATATTACATAGTCTGCAAATGTCTCTGTACCTTATTCAGGGTCGTGCGTCTGCAGTATAGTGTCTGTTGCGGAGGGTATGTTATTTACCAGAGTTACTATCGAACCGACGTTCGTGTTGGGGCAATAGTAACTCACGATTTGAGTAGGAGAATCCATACATAATATAATTTAATATGCACACACACACACACACACACACATACAGTAGAACTCGGTTATATTGTTGGATCCTACTTCGTCTTAATCTATACCTTGGATCCAACATGTTATTTACTATGATAATCTTAAACAAAATAGAAGGTTGCTAGTTGATTTCTAATTCAAATATAAAGAAAATTTATATTTAAAGACTGCGCCACTTTATATCTGAATTAGTTCAAGAATTGAAGATAAACCAACTCACAACTATCTCTCCTTTTAGGTGTTAATATTATATATACCGGCCGAGTATATTTAACTTATTTATCACTCCCGCTTTGGTTTGAATATTTTATGAATGGTGCAGTAAAAGAGATTCAGGCAAAATACATCTTTTTATTAACAAAAACAAACATTTAATTTTAAAATCACAAATTTTACACTTAACTTCAATTCAGTAATTAAGATATCACAAACATTTGCTTCTCAGATAAGTTCATTCATTCAACTCATACAATGGTAAATCTGTTATCTCTATAATACGGTCTTTTTACAGTTCCTTAAGTTCCAAATACAACAAAAATTGCAGTAATACCTCTTCACAAACACTTTTAAATTTACACTTTAGCTAACTTCCTCAATAGTTACTGTTAGCATAAGGAAATTCTAGGATGAAACTCTCACACTTTTCTGTATAGGAATATTAATGGTTGGAATAATCTTATCGATAATCTTTTTTCTTCATCTACTTATACGTAAACACTTTTTATAACTAAACACTTAAACAGTATACGGCACTCATTAAAATAATTCTTCTAAGCAATAACTGAATTAATCGTCGGTCACTATACACATAAACGTTGTTGCATAAAGTACTACTGATCACTCATGAAATAAGGCAACACACAATAATTCTTAACTTGAGGTTTTATATGCACAGTTGTTCACTCTTCCTGCATTCAAATAATTCTTTAGACACTACAATTCCAAACACAGCTATCAGTAAACTTCAATTTTACAGCCTCTACTTTTTTCTAATAACTCTGTGCTTTGCTTCAAGGTTCCGTATGTCCTTGAAAGGTCGGCCCTGAAATTCAATCTCAACTCAAATATCACTAGTCTATTTAGTAGTCACTCAGCTGTCTTCCGTAGCTATAATTGTTATTCTACAACTTATTAGCTAACCGCCTCTCGACTAGTAGACTTTATTTAGCTGCTTGAGTGACTTGCCGACTCGCTATTATCACACTGTGATTCCCGAATGTCGAATGCTCCGATTCCAACCTAATGCCAATCCTCTCCTTTCTCTCTCTAATCTATCTCTTAATTCTCTCATAATTTCAGCGTTCATCGCTTATGTATCTGTTCTTCCCGCCTTCTAAAACTCTTTTCAATAAACCTTCTCCTCATGTGATGTTCCAAAAATGTGCTCACTCACTTGCATACGTTTCCATGACAACCAAACAAAATATAATAAAATTGAGGTATTGCATAACGTTAAACTTCTACAAACAGGAATAAATAAAGAATATTTACATTTCAAATAATGCGCAGTTAAATTATCAAATACAAGTTCTTATAATATTAACATAGTAATAATTAAAATAGCTTAATAATATTTAATACAGTCTTTTCATTATTAATACATATATCTTTGATTAAATAATTAAATGTTAGATAAAATTAAAGTAGTTATATGAATATTAAATTGTAAAATAAGTTGTTTACATTAAATAATATTTACAAGTCTGGTCTTTGTGATGGAAGATCATGTTGGATTCTGAACCAAATAATAATTACTCTAATTTCTATATATTCAGAATCCAACAATATTATAACGAATTCCACGGGGCCGCATATATTTGTTCGTAATAACCGTTATTCGTTATATCCAAGAAGGTCATAATTTGAGCGAATTAAAAATGTTTTCAGATTTTTCTCAGCGTAGGTATATTGGGTAACATAAATACATATATACATATAAAGAACAAAAATTTATTTTTAAAACTTCCACATTTTTACATAAAAAATCATCAAGCGTGCTTTGCTTTGCACAAAACGCATATTTCATACGTTTGAAATTGTTCCTTATACCACTAAGATGCCTGAATGTGTCGTCTAAACTTACAGATCACGATTCCATAAATCTTGTTAAAATATGTAAAGCACTTTCTGCTTCACACCAGGTAACGATTTTCTCATCATTGCTATTTTCTTCCTCGGAGTCACTACTACTATTATCTTCTTCTGGTGTATGAGAGATTTGTTTTAAGATGTCAGCGTCTGTCGGTATACCTGAAGTTGTGACGCCATTATCAGTGTCTATAAAATTATCAATCTCTGCGCACGTTTCAAAATTGTTCAAGTTTCGCACTTTTAACCACACTGATAACGGTAAATTATCCTCTTCATCTTCAGATTCGCACTTGTATTCCGCAAGACCGGCTTTCTTAAAACAGTTTTGTATCGTAGACGATGACACCAAATTCCAAGCATTACTCATTAAACGTATTGCATGAAGTACACTGATCTTCGAGTCGTAAGCATAAGCATTTTCCACGGATTTTTCTCTGCGTTCTATCAGTTCCAAGACTAACAGATGACGAAAATGGGATTTAAAACATCTAATTACGCCTTTATCAAGTGGTTGCAAGACAGATGTCATATTCGGTGGCAAAAAAACAAGTTTTATGTTTGTTAAATTAGCCACTACAGGATGGGCAGGACAGTTGTCTATCAATAACAAAATTTTCCGGTTTTCACTGCGAAGATTTTTATCCCGCTTGCAAATTTCATTTTCAAAAATTGAAGATGTCATCCAGGCCTTCTTATTCGCTGTATAATCAACGGGAAGTTTCTTTATGTTTTTAAAGCATCTAGGCTTTGCCGATTTTCCAATTACAAGAAGCTTTAATAAATTTAGTTTAATCCTTTATCCAAGTGTGAGCAAACAAAGTTTGTGCCTGAAAGTATCTTCAGGACTGGGGTAAGGTAGTACAACACCAGGGCACTCCTTGCAAAGGTGGAGCAAGCAACCAACACTCCTATTTCAGTATCTCCCATGATGCAAAACACATCTCCTTGCAGATATGTCTAATGTTATGCATTAAGGGAAGGGCCACAACCCAGACTAGTTTCGACCTTTATTGAGGTCTCTTCAGTGGGAGCCAGGCCCAAGTGGAGATACCAGGCAGAAGCATTATCTCCACTTGGGCCTGGCTCCCACTGAAGAAGAATCGTCATTGTTGTGTCGCTCCAACAATGATAATTGCACAACCCTCCTAATTTAAAAAAAATGCCAGTCCATTTGCTTTATTAAAAAAATTACCTAATTTAATACAATGGAATTCATGAATTTTTTTTATTTATGTTCTGTATCAAGCATGGGGCTATACAATTGCACAGGCCATGAAGCTGGCCATATTAAATGGTTCAATCACTAGATTTGTCTACTAAATCCATCAGCTCACCATCCTTCACAGAAATATAGTATTATGAAATCATTACAGGAGGCCTGTGTAGCTCAATGGCAGTGGTGTTTGCATTCTCTGCTCTAGGCCACTCAAAGATAGACTTAAGTTCAAGTCTAGTCGCTGACCGAAGGAATTTTTTCTAAGCCTTTCTTCAACCATTTCCCAAGTTAATCAATCTTTGGCATGGGCAAGTTGGATTTTTCATCCTGTGAACTCAAGAAAATCACCTGTAGAACTCACACTATTTCAGACAAGAACATATCCTGTTAGGGTTAGGTACCAAGAGATGGCAGCACTTGTTTGCCAGTCTCTTCATTGGTTGCCGCTTATAATTAGTAACAATCTTTGAAGCTATCTCTGATTGGCTACTGGTGGAGATTGAACTGCCCACTCGGTCTCCAAACACTAGATAGGGTTTTAAAAAAGGCCTCACCTACTTCTTATAATGGAATAAAAGGTGTTAGCTGATTTTTTAAATCATAACTATCAAGAGCCCACATAGTCAGCAGCATCTTTTCAACAAGAAATTGCCATCATCAAGAACACCTCTTCTCTAAATGGCTACAACCCAAGAATTATAAACAAAATCAAGTTTCCTTTGTGTCCTGCTTGTATGAGGGAGACTGAAAATTTCTGATAAACACCTAGAACAAAAATGATATTATGATATAACCACAAGAAAGAACATATCTTAAAACCCTTTGACTCCCTTTAACTTCAATTCCTTCATGGTGATTATCACAACTTTTCAGCACACCTTCATACAAGAAGAAATTACTTCCACAGGATATCTACTCCTTATATTCAGGGAAACTCTGAATGTGTTGCTTGTATAGCAAAGAAATTCCATGTTTTCAGTCATGCACAGACCTATCAGCTAAACCAAGTTCCTTTCACTTCTCCAAAGTACAACCATTCTTATGGAGTGTAAATGTGAAAGAGAGTATGGTGTATATATATTTACTTTACTTTCTCCCTCACATACTCCAAGTGATTTAAACTATGGTCAATGGATCCTCAACACCGCAAGGTAAAAGAGGGTATGAAGAAGAAGAAGAAATTCAAAATAAAAAGAAAACACTGATACTAAACTCTTAATTAACCTTGTGCACAGGTTTATATCCCAGGATTTCTGATATATAACTTAACCTTGTAAATAATCCTAATAACTTGAACTCATTAAGAGATTGAGTCTTCATTTTGTTTAACCCAAATAAAAATCTTTGATTCACAAAAAAGCACAAATATATACAACATCAAATCAGCTACTTAACAATGCAAGTGCCTTTGTATTCTTTGCAACTTCAAGCAATAATGCAAACACTGTTTTTTTTTACACAGCTTACCTTCAATTATATAAGCTAACAGTTATCCTATATGGACAAAACTCCTGGAATCTTAATTATCTTGCCTCCTACATAACTTTTATTCTTTCTTGAGTTCAGACAGGAGAAAGAAAATATATGTCTTCCAACATAAGTTTTCTTCAGTTTTCTTTCCATGTCCAATATATTTCTGTAACTTCACTTTTTATGAAAGTGACAACAAACTCCACTAAATAAACTACTAAAAACTATATCATCAGTTTAGAATGAATTAAGTTTCTATGTGACATTCTCAACATTTTTCTTAAATCCCCATCAACAGTTTTAACACTTCAGAACAACTGTGCCTTCTATATAAAAGCTTCTGAAGAAGTAACCAAAACCATACCAACTATTAGAAATCACTTATCAGACTGAGAATCCTAAATAAACTTTACTGGGCCCATTTCTATATGAACTGGCATAAATCAGCTCTGACTGAAATAAATCCTATATGGATGAATGACTACAAAAACTTCTTTATTTTAAAACCCTTTCTAACTGTCTTCATTTCTAACTTTCTTCCAATTTCTGTTCAGTCTTTATATATTGAAGACACTGAAATTCTGCAGTTTCTCCTGTTATGTTCCTTTCCTACTCCCTTGAACAGCTGAATGCTTGCTTAGCAATGATCAGTAATATTCTTTTTTGCTTCTGCACATGCTCAAAAATGCAACTGAGAAACTCGTCCAAGTCCACTGTCGTGCGCTGCCACTACTGCTTTCCAGCATTGGCCTTAAACAAATTTCTTTCTTCACAGTGCAGAAAAGTTTACTTAATTATAATTTTAAAATAAAACCAAGAAGTAATCACAACAATTCTTCATTTCACAATCTTTTATGCACCAAAGTTGGTTCTTTAATCACTTCTGAAAATATCTTTCTTTTATATTGATATAACTAGTGGGATTGAATGTGATGTGTATAGTGTGTTCAGGAATGACAGAGAGAATAAAATGGGGGGAGGAGTATTGTTGATGATAGCTGATGAGCTCCAGCCAAGGAGAATAGAAGTTGAATTGCAGGATAGAGAAAAGAGCACATTTGAGGCCATTTGGTGTGAGATTGTGGCTAGCAGAACTAAATATACAATTGGGTGCTGCTGTAGACCAGGTGATGGAAAAGATGGTGGTGACAGTATGCACAAGCAAATAGAAGAAATGGGTGGAAGGAGGGTGATTATTATGGGAGATTTCAACTATGGTCGCATTGATTGGAGTGAGGAGAGGACACACGGGAGGAAGGAACTGGATTTTATGCGGTTATTAAGGGATAACTATCTGCGACAGCATGTAATGGAAAATACTAGGGGTCAGAGAGTGCTTGACCTAGTAATTACATCTGAGGATTTGGCTGTAACAAATATGACCACATTGCCACCAATCGGTGAGAATGATCATAGGGTCTTAACTTGGGAGGGGGCTAAAGGTGTAGAATTTTCAATTAAGACGGTACATGTGGAATTATCGGGCTGGAAAGTATGACAAGCTTAGGAGTTTGATTGGTTCAGTGCCATGGCATGTACAACTGCAAGGACTAGAAGTTGATAGTGCATGGGAGGTAGTTAAGAAGTGCTTGCATGAAGCAATGGCTGACTGTATACCTAGAGTCCGAATAATAAATCAAGTAGGGGTTAAATGGATGAATAACACCATTAAGCTTGAGTTGCAAAAAAAGAAACAACTATGGAGGGAATTTAAGGAGAAGGGTGACCAGCAGGCACATGAACGGTATAAAGCGCAGGCCAGAAGGGTGACGAGTGTGGTAAGAAAAGCAAAAAAGGATTACGAAAGAACATTGGCCATGCAGGCTAAAGAGAATCCTAAACAGTTTTTTAGATATGTAGCAAGTAAAAGGAAAAATGTACATTGCAGATTGATTTTAAAGAATGCTGATGGTAGGGAGGTAACTGAATCAGTTGAGATAGTTGAGTTACTGAGTGAGCACTTTGCAAAAGTATATCATCCAGGTGGTGACATTGCAGAAACGAATAAACCAGTAGATTATACGGGAATTGTGGTTAATGAATTGGAGGTGAGTAGTCTATTGCATAACCTCAATGTCAATACATCTGTGGGATTGGATGGTATACCAGCTCGTGTTGTATGAGAAGCAGCTAAAGAATTGTCAGTACCCTTGACCATTTTGTTTAATTTGAGTCTCGGGTCTGGGTTAGTCCCGAGCGGGTGGAAAGAGGGGAAAATAGTTCCACTGCATAAAGGTGGTTCCAAGACTGCTGTTGTAAATTACCGACCGATTAGCATATCAGGAATCATTGTCAAGGTCTTAGAGAAAATAGTCAAGAGGAAAATACAAGATTGGATAGAAGAAAATGGGATACTGTATCGGGGACAGCATGGTTTTGTGAAGGGTAGGTCATGCCTCAGTAACTTGCTCACGTATTATAACACAGTGACGGCTGAACTGGATAAGGGTAATGGGTTTACGGTGATTCTACTGGACCTTGCCAAGGCCTTTGACAGGATTCCACATGGAATTCTAATCAGTAAATTGCAGCATATGGGAATGGACATAGGGTTGGTGAGATGGATAGGAGGGTGGTTGACGGAGAGATATCAGAGAGTGGTTTACTCGGGAGTAGAGTCCACAAGACGGCCTGTGACTAGTGGTGTGCCACAAGGATCTGTTCTTGGACCACTGCTGTTTAATTTGTTCATAAATGATATAGGAAATGATCTGAGAGGAACAGTTCATTTGTTTGCGGATGATGCGAAGTTGGGTAGGGCAATAGTGAATGCAGATGACGTCAAAATTTTGCAGGATGATTTGGATAGATTGGAGGTCTGGGCTAAGGAGAATGGATGTCAGTTTAATGTGGCAAAATGTAAGGTTATGCATTTTGGGGTGAAAAGATTGGCGGCAGTTTACTGCATTGGTGGAACCCTGCTCCAGGAAATTGATGAGGCACGAGATTTAGGAGTGTTGGTAGATAAGGAATTGAAATTTAGGGGACACATTGCAGAAGTGACCAAAACAGCTCATCAAATCACTTGGTTGCTGAAGAATACGTTGACAAGCAGAGACAAGCAGGTTATTGTTCCTCTCTATCGAGCCTTGATAAGACCCCATCTAGACTACTGTGCTCAGATTTGGTCACCTAGGTTTCTTCTTGATGGGGAGGAGGTGGAGAGGATCCAGAGGCGAGTGACCAAGATGATAGCAGGTCTGTGGAATGAACCGTATGAGAACAGGTTGAGGATTTGTGGGTTGCAAAAATTGGTTGATAGGCGGAGGAGGGGAGATATGATTGAGACATTTAAATTACTGAAGGGTTTCTATAAAATTAATTCAGAAGATATTTTTGAGAACAGGGCTGGTTGTGGGAGGACTAGGGGACATCCATGGAAACTGGGCAAAAGTGTGGTTAGTAAAGGTGTTAGAGCTGGGTTCTTTACTTTTAGAGTAGTGAATGAGTGGAATGCGCTCCCTGAGTCTGTGGTGGATGCTGTGACAGTGAATGAGTTTAAGGCGAGGTATGATAGATACTGTATGAATGTCAAATAGTTGTGATGAATATGATTTGGGGCCTCCCTCGATGAGTCTAATGACTCCCTGGAGTTGCCCGTAATAATAGTAATAATAGTAATATATTTCCGAATTTAGGGACACAAAACACACGTGTTGATAAGATTATTTTACTTATTATTAATAAAATAACAATTTGACGTTTCGAACCCTGTATTGAGGTTATCATCCGAAGGATACGTGTGTATAGGGAACCAAGCTACATGCTCTTGCATTCTGTATGGTAAATTAAATCTACCCTGTTAATTAATCTCTTTCTTAGCCTGACCTCTAGCGATAATAAAATAAAATAAAAGTTAATAAAAAATATATATATTTAAATAAATAAAAATTAACAAAAATAATTATAATTAATAACTAAAATAAATAAAAAACTACGATAAACTCTGCTATAGTCCTCATGTACTAAGATTCTTCTGGATTTGTACAGTTCTGATTGTTATTCTATGATTTTTTTCAGGCCTTGTACAGTTCAAGTTGCTATGGAATGTTAAAAAAAAGAAAAAAAAAACACTTCAAGTCTTGTATTGGGATTTTTCTTTGGCTTGTTCTGGTTGCTATAGAGGTTGCAGACAGGTCCTCCACATTCTTGGAATGGTTAGGCCATCATTTTTGTTCAGATTTGGGTTATGTTTGAGCATTTCACATGCTTCTTTGAATTTCCTCTCGAACCAGGTTTTGGTGCGGTGTAGGGGACTTGGTATTTTCCCAATAAATTCTGTGGTATGTTTGGAGTGCATGGTCATAAAGGCCGGTTTTTCCAAAATGGAGGTATTTAATGTGTCGTTTGTGTTCGTCCTTCCTAATTGGGATGGTTGGCCCTGTTTCCCCTATGTACGGTAGGTTACATGTGCATTGTATTTTGTATACCCCTGGGTGTGGAAGAGGATCTTTGGAAGAACTGAGTAGGTTTCTTAATTTTGTTGGGGTTTAAAGGTGGTTTTGAGGTTGTATTTGTGTAGTGTTCTGTCTATTTTTTCGGAGATGCCTCTAACATAAGGTATGGCAATGGCATTCTTGAAATCTTTTTTGTGTTTACTAGTATTTCTGTAGAGGATCTTGCGAATAGTTTTTTTACTATATCCATTTTTTATAAATGTATGGTTGATGATCTTGTATTCCTGATTTAGAGCTTGTTCATATGAACAGATAGTTTGAGCTCTGTGTTTAAGAGTGCTTATGACACCTAGTTTTTGTGTTGGGTGGTGATAAGAATTTTTGTGTATGTACTGGCCTGTGTGTGTGTAGGTTTGCGGTAGACTGAGAAGAAGAGACAGCATGAGGGGAGATGTGTGATGAGTGTCTAGGAACGGAAGAGAGTTGTTTTTTTTCTATTTTCATGGTGAATTGAATACGTTTGTGTTGTTTGTTCAGGTGACTAAGGAATGTATTTAGTGCTTTGCGGCCATGGGGCCAAATGGCGAAAATGTCGTCGACGTATCGGAACCAAATTTTAGGCTTTAGGCACGCTGACTCTAGAGCTCGTTGCTCAAAGTCTTCCATATAAAAGTTAGAAATTGGGGGAGGGGGGGAGTGGTGAGCCCATGGCTGTACCCTCTTTTTGAAGGTGAAAATTGTTTTGCCACATGAATGGTAACTTTCGCTATACTTTCCTCATTACTAGCATTTCATAATCAATGTTTGTTTAGATATATAATACCCACATTATAATTCATACACAGTTATAATTATTCTTTTATGTCTGATTTAAATAAATTTATTTCACATCTAAACAAGACTTCAGTATCCAAAGATAAAAAAATAACATCTCCAAACATCTTGCTTGCAACATACAAAAGCAAATGAACATGTTTAATTACGAATAGTACTTATTACTGATTTCTTAACTTTAGTTCATTTTTATATTTTTAACTAGTGGGATATCTGAATTTTAATGCCGATATCCTACAGGAGTCTATCATATTCCTTGTAACTGCAACCTAGCCCATTTCAGATGCACTGGCTGTTCTGTCAAAAAACATTATAAACCTGGCCTTGCAGAACATGAAATTAACATTAATCATAGGATCTATCTTTAAGATAATTCTAAGCTTCTATATAGAAGTATCTACAAATTTGAATGTCTTTACAAGGAAAGTGCTGAAGTTCATTGTCCAAATCTCAATTTTAATTTGTTAATTTTGAAATTAAAATTTTTTTTTCTTCTGTATATGTGTGTTAGGATAATAACTTAAATTTAATATATATATCAAAATAATTATGAATTATTTTGATATAAATTGCTGGCCTGGTTGGCCGAGTAGTTAATGTATCCACTCTCCAGCCAAAAGGCTGCAGGTTCGATTGCCACCATGGACATGGATTTTTGTAATTGTCTGTGAAAATACTAGTGGCGGTAGATGGCGTTAGTGTATATGAAGAAGGTAGTTGTGGTTGGTGGATTAATGGAGACGAAGAGTTGTAGAATAGGTGCCCTTCCTCGATGAGTCTTTGGACTCCCTGCTGTTATGTAATAATAATAATATTAAATATCAATATTTTAATAAATAAGATATTTTGACCTTCATATCAGTATCATTATATGGAACACACACACACAAAGAGACAGCAACATTACAATGCATATAGTGTGCTGAAGTAACACTTGTTTGGTCAGATGTTAACACTACTGACCTCTGGTGAAAAAACTACCACATCAAATCTAATCTTGTTAGCTTTTTGGCAAGAGACTTCTAACAGATAAAACCATGTGGATAATGGCCAGTACAATATATGAAATAAGGCTGAAATAATTATTACTTCAAGTACTAAAGTGAGGGTTTGATGGACAACTTGAAACAGAAATCATGTGGGCTGCCATCCCTATTAAGCTATCACTACTGTTTACATTAGGTCGACTGACCAAAATTTTACAGACTTCCTTAAATTTGTGTTCATGCTACATTTTTATGGAGAAACATATTCCTGTTCAATCAATTTGGTGTAGAGTGTGATCAACAAGGCCTGATTTACCAAAATTGTTAAATTGAATATATTGTTTCTGTTTTTTTATGGATTGGAATCATGCATCCTGTTTCACCAATATGAGGTAAGTTAAAGGCACGCTGCATTCAGTATATCCCATGATGGATCTAGGAGGGGGAATTCTTGGAGGTGTTGAATATGTTTTTCAGTTTTGTTTTGGGTTTAAAGGTGGTATTAAAGTTATAATTAAAGGTTGTAAATAAAAGCCAAAACCCAACTTCTGAAGATATTTAACACTTCCTGGAATACAAGCAAACTTCCAAAAATCTGGAAAACATCAGTCATAATACCCTTACTAAAACCTAATAAAAACCCTAGTGACTGTAAAAGCTACAGACCAATAGCTTTTATCTAGTACTCTCTGCAAACTAAACGAAAGAATAATACATACTAAACTTATGAATTGGCTCTTAGAAAATAATATCAACTTCTACCGAACAGCATACAGGTCTCTCAACACAGTACAGAAGATCAATTATTTTATCTTTGCCAATCAATCTTAGATGGCTTTCAAGAAAAACCACCAAAGAAGAAAACAGCAATTTTCTTAGATCTTACATCTGCCTTCAATCGTGTGTGGAGACAAAAGTTAATAAAAATTGCATACGATACTGGAATAAGGGGGGGGGGGACACATTAATTTGGATTTCAGATTTCATGAAAGGAAGAAAAATTAAAGTTAATGGAACTTCTTACAACATACATCGAACTTGGGCTGGATCCCACAAGTTTCTATTCTAAGCCTGCTCTCCTGTTTCTCATCTATATGAACAATATTCATCCTCACGTAATAAATGACACAAAAATAGCATGCTATGCAGATGATATAGCAATCTGGCACACAAGCAGTAATCCTCAACAATCTGAAATAGTCTTAAATAACTCAATAAAAGGCTTAGAAAGATGGACAAAGGAACTCAAATTACAGATAAACCCAGAAAAAATAAAATTCAGTATCTTCTCCGCAGATAGAAAAAATAGACACAATTACAACCTCCAAATCAAAATATATAATACCAAAATAGGAAAAACAGAGTCTCCCAAATACTTAAGCCTAACCCTAGATACTGAACTAAGATTTACAACCCATATCACAAATATATCTAATAAAGCTCTTAAAACGCTTAATATCATCAAAAGGCTTTCTGGAACAAAGTGGGGTGCAAAACCAAAGACACTCAAAACTACATATACAGCACTCATACAACCCACTATGGAATATGCCTCAACAATCTGCACTCCAGCTTCCACTAGCTCAAAAGAAAAGCTTGACAGAGTACAATCAAGAGCAGCAAAAATTATTATAGGTGCAAGCTCATCCACAAATAATTTAAAAGCTCAACAAGAGTGTGGGCTTCACATACTAGAAGACAGAAGAAAACTCCACAGTTAAGTTCACTAACTGAATCAGGAGCCAACAATAGGATCGCATCTCACTCAGGACTTTCAATGCATGGACCAGTAAATCTAGACTAAAGAGATCATGTACTTTACAATATGATCATGAAATTAGAAAACAGATAGACTTAGAGCACCTGTCCACTGAAATAAGCAAAGAGCCATTCTTTTCCACTAAACTACCAAAAAACACGATAAACTTAAATCTCCTAGAACCATGTTCAAAAAAGGATTCACAACATGTAAATAAAAGAAAAGGACTTGACAGTATACACCACCTAAATAATCTAAACCATGTCATTGCCTACACTGATGAATCATCTGATGAAGCACTCAACCAAGGAGGAGCAGGGGTTTTTATAACTCTACCTGGAGGTGAGGAAATGCAAATCAAAACCACAGCTGACAAAATAGCTTCAAACTTCACTTGTGAATTAACAGCCTTACAAGCAGCTCTCAAGTTCTATCTCTCTAATCCAGTAATAAATATTACAGAAGGAATAACCATCTACAACGACTCAAAATCTGCGCTTGAAGCATTAAAAAATGGAAAAACAAAACTCTCACAGGAAATTCATGAACAACTAACAACTTTAAATTTGAAAAATAACTGTACACTAAATTGGATACCAGCTCATGTAAATATTGAAGGCAATATAAGAGCAGACAGACTAGCAAAAGAAGCAAGATACTTACCTCAAAAATCACATCCACTATCTGATAAAAATCACAAACTCCATCGCAGAAATAAGACTGGTAAAACAAACTATCAAGAAGAAGAATGAAATCTGCGAAATAAATGAAAATAGAAAAATAACCACAATCATGACCAGGCTAAGGATGGAACACTTTAAAGGCATGAAAATTCATCCGGATGGTACTAGAAGTTATGAAACATGCAAGAACTGTCCAGGGATCGAACTAACACTTGCCCATATTTACTCTTGTCTGGCAATTGTTGCTGCTGTACAGAAAATTGACAATATCATTTACAGAAAAGCTCTACTCCAAAGTTCAGCAGAATGCCAAAGCAGTTTTACAGGCAAAAAGTCATATCTAGAAGCTCTTCAGTGGACTCGACAACAAGGTTGTAATTGTGTGGTGTTAGATGTTTTTTTCATCATCATCATCATCAAATTCCTGCCATGTACCCTCAAGGGGTATACAGGATATGATAGTACTACATGAAAAAAAATTACATCTTTACTAACTTCCTATCTACAATTTTCCTCCAAATCAGTCTGTTACTTCTCAAGACTCCAACATTATCAGATCTTACATTTCTATCGTCTAAGGCACTTTGTACCATATCAATCCATCTATATCTTGGTCTTCCTCTGGGTCGTTTTGCTGCCAACCTGGCAGAGAACACTTGTTTTGCTAATCCTTCTTTACCCATTTTGTTTAAGTGACCATACTACCTGAGATTACTCTACTAACACATTCTTGGATGCTGACAATGTCAAGTTCTTTCCTAATATCCTTGTTTTTAATATCATATTGCCATTAATGCCATCTGTTCACTCCCATAATCTTTCTCAGGACTCGGATATCTGCGGTCTCTAGTCTTTGGTCAAGTGTTTTACTTCTGACCCAGCTCTCAGATCCATAAGTTAAAACTGGTTTGAACACTGTCTTGTACAGCTAATTTAGTGTTCCGACTAATTTCTCTCTTATTCCATATGAATTTATTCAATTGACTTCCCACGATACCAGCTTTGCTGATTCTGTTGTCTATTTCTATATTTAATTTACCATCTTCACTAAAAATCGTGCCTAAGTAACTGAAATGTTTTACTTGTTCCACAGGTTCTCCATTCACAACACAGTTGACATTTTCAATGATTCTGCCTATTTTCATTATCTTTGTCTTTTTATTGCTGACCTTCATACCATATCTATTACAACAGTTATTCAATTTAGTCAGAGAATCTTGCAGACTTGTAGTGGATTTATTTAGAAGTATAACCTCATCCGCATAAAGCAAAGATCTGACATTAACATCTCCAATTTTGATATCATGTTTAATATCACTTTCCTTCATAATGTGATCCATATAGATAATGAATAACAGAGGGGATAATGTACATCCTTGTCTCATCCTAGATTTAACATTAAACCATCTTCCTGTACTTCAATTCTAATTGCTGACTTACAACCCAAATAAAGACTAAGTATTGCTTGATATAATGCCCCATTGACACCATATAACTGCAGCGTATTGAATAGCTTCTCTCTTGGCACCTTGTCATATGCCTTTTCCAAATCGACAAAACCTAAATACAAATCTTTGTTATATTCCCATGCTTTCTCAACTATTTGTCGTAAAGTGAAGATCTGATCCTGACAGCCTCTATTTTGCCTGAATCCAGCTTGTTCTTCACCAAGCTTTTCTTCCACAATTCTTCTCAACCGTTTCTCAAGTATACTCGTATAAATCTTACAGGAACACTCAGTAGGGAAATACCTCTGTAATTCTCACATTCAGTTTTATTTCCCTTTTTATATATGGGTTCTATGAGAGCTCTACTCCAATCATCGGGAATTTGTCCCTCTATCCAGGCTTTCTGAACTATGCAGTGCAGTTACTGTAAGACTTTTATACCACCATACTTCAGCATTTCTGATCGAATATCATCTGCCTTTCCACATTTCAAGCCTTTGATGGCTTTTTCTACTTCAAGTATGGATATGTATTCCTGACTGCATGCCTGGTCAGTGTTTTTTATCACTGTGCTGTCATCACTGCTTGTTTCATTTAGCAGTTTTTCAAAGTAATTACTCCATACTTCAAGGATATCTTTTTCTCCTGTTTTCATTTCACCTTTATCATCTCTAATTCCTTTTACAGCACTCTTTCCTCCATTCCTAAGCTTCTTCAACAACCTCCAGAATATTTTGCCACCTTCTTGATATTTATTTTCTATATTCTTGCCAAAGTCCTCCCATGACTTGTTTAGCATTCTTGCATTTGTTTCTGTATTCTCTAAGAGCACAAGCTGACTTATTTGCCAGGAACATTTGTTATTCTTTCTTCTTTTCCTTCACTGCCTCTTTAACTTCCTATGTCAACCATAGAGTTCTAATTTTTTTATCCTTGCAGACAACTTCACCACATGCATCTGTAGCTGAATCAATCAGGGCTTTCTTCAAGGTTTGATACTGAATCTCCAAGGTTTGATTCCTGTTCTCAAACTCTTTCATTTTTTTTTTTTTTTTCAATAATCTTTGTGTATTTTAGTCTACAGTTCACATCTGAGAGCTGCTCAACTTTTATTCGCTTTAAAACTTTCTTACATGTTGTTCTTTTCAATATGAAATTCAATTTTATCCTGCTCAAGACTAAGTAGTGATCACTTCCAATTTCAAATCCTCTGTACACTCTGGTGTCCTGCACCAGGGAGAAAACATCACTATCTACAATAACATAGTCAATGAGACTTTTCTTATTCCTTGCCTCTTCTCTCCATGTGAATTTGTGCACATTTTTATGTTGTAACATGGTGTTAGTTAATAACCAGTCCACGTCCTGAGCAGAAATCCAACAGATATTTTTCATTATTATTAGATTTGCTCTTTTCTCCAAATTTTCCCAAAATATTTTTGTATGTCTCACAATCATTTCCTACTCTGCTATTTAGATCTCCAACAAGGACCAACTTTTCCTTTTTCATTGTGTCACTTGCTTTCTCTAAAGCATCAAAAAATTCCTCCACTTCTATCTTAGTAGAACCTTCTGTGGGACTATAGGCCCAAATAAGTCTCATTGTCCAGTTTCCCATTCTCATATTTGCCCACATCGCTCTACTTGAGACTGCTTGCCATTCAAGAAGATTAGCCTCCTATTTTGTGTTGAATACTATGGCTACTCCTTTTCCTTGATTGTCATTGCCTGAATTTGCTCAGAATGATCTCACCAGTTTTTGTCTTTTTTGTTTCAGTCATCCCTATTATGTCTATCTGGTACTTATGTAATTCCTCAGCTAGCTCCATTTCTTTGCCATTCAGGCTTTTTATGTTGATAGTACCGATCTTTAACTCTGGTGATGTTGAGTTGGGGTGTGTTTTTAGATTTGTTCCAGTAGCTAACTTTTCGCTGTTCACTCTGGTTCCCTGGCGAAAACAACAGCGAAGCCCCAGCCGGCACGAAATTTTGTCATGTTGTACCATCATTTTTTATTTTGGTTAAATCAATAAGAATACAATTTGGAAGGCTAAATCCCAAATTGCTAGCTCATCCTTGTTCGTTCAGTATCCAAGTAGATACCCAACACGGTGCACCACGAGAAGGTGACAATTGGACATTAGGTCAGAAGCCCTGGTTGGTTCTCTGCATTCCTTTAAAGGCTATGTGTGAGATCTCCTCTCAGTTATACAGCTTTTCCTTTTTTTTTTTAATCTATTATCCCTTTAGTGTATAGAATAGCTATGGTTTTATTATAATTTATGTTATTTTCATTTTTAGATGTAGTTTTGCAAAGAATTTTATTGATGGTATTTTTTCTGTAGCCACTGTTTATTGCTAACAATATGTAATCCATGTTTAAGAGCTTGCTGATTAGAGAAAAATGTTATTGCTCTGTGTTTTTGAATGTATGTAGAAACTGAAGAATCATGTGATTTGTTAGAGTTAACATATATATTTGGTTGGTGTGTGTGGACCTTTGGTAGACAGTGAAGAATGAAGAAGATTCAGCTGATAGTTGAAGGTATAGACAGCCCTAATTATTATCTAGCTAGGAAGCCTGTGTCGACACTCTGGGATTTGTAGGTCATTCCTCTTCCCACATAAAACATATGAGGATGGTCTGAAAAGCTGTCGGCCTCTACCATAGATGGCAACACTATCAGCAAGATTTTTTTTTTCTAAGTTGATACATCTGTCATAAGTATCCATGTGAAATTGCAAATCATTCTATCAAGTAGTTTGTTGTATACAGCTGTCTGAAGCAAATGTGTTGTCTGTATCCATTGAAATGGATAAAATTGAATATTGTGTGGTTATAAAATTCTTTGTAAAAAGGTTTAACGCCAAAAGAAATTCATTCGAAGTTCATAAAACTTTATGGGCACTCTTCTCCTTTGTTTTCGACAATTAAGAAATGGGCTGCCGAGTTTAAACATGGTTGTACCAGCCTTGAAGATGATTCACGTTGAATCATCTTCAAGGCTGGTTGATTCAACGTGAATTAAGTGCATGAAATTGCTGAGACTATAGGCATTTCAAAAGAACATAGGATATATTTTGCATGAAGAATTGCAAATGAAAATGCTTTGTGCAAGATGGGTGCTGTGCTTGCTCACATCAGATCAAAAATACACCCACATGAAAATCTCTGAACAGTGCTTGGAGCGTTTTAACAAGAATAAAACTGATTTAGTGAGTCAATTTATTACTATGGATGAGACTTGGATTCACCATTACACATCAGAATCCAAACAGCAGTCAACACAGTGGACAGAAGCCGTTTATTCAGCGCCAAAGAAGACAGTCGGTTCCATCAACAGGAAATGTCATGGCATCTGTGTTTTGGGATGCTAAAGGCATTTTGTTTATTAGTTATCTTGAAAAGGGTGAAACATTAACTGGGGAATATTATTCCGATCTTTTAATCAGATTAGACGAAAAAAATTGTGAGAAAAGACCCTGTTTGCAGAAGGAAAAAAGTCATCTTTCATCAGGACAATGCACCTGCCCACAAAAGTGTTTCGGCAATTGGAAAATTAAGGGATCTGCATTATGAATTGTTGGAACATCCATCCTATTCCCCAGATTTGGCTCCCTCTGACTTCTGTCTCTTTCCAAAACTAAAACTCTTCCTTGCAACTGTAGAGGGGTACTTTGCAATCTTACTGAGAATCACTACAGGGACAGGATAATGGCACTAGAGCATCGCTGGAGTAAATGCATTAGTCTTTTAAGGGAGATTAAGTTGAAAAATAAAAATAATTTTGAAATTATGAATTTGTTTTTTCATTGTTAGGCTGAGAACTTTTCAGACCACCCTCATACACACAACACTTTATGAACAAAATTAAAACATAATGCTTGGCAAAGATGGTTTACCAGTCAGTTTTGACATTTCTGCTCTTTTCACAAATGTTCAATCTGTTGCAAGATTCATCTCTTGCAGAGCAAATTTCTGCCTAATATACTATCGCTCTTCTACCCAGATGCTACATTCTGATTACTTTGTGTGACAAAATAAATTTTTACCTACAAAAAGAAGATGCAACTGTAAAAATAATCATAATTTAAAATTTTGAATCTTGTTAGAATTGTCTGTTAGTATATTCTTAGTTTTGCTTTCCTAACATGTATGATTGGCACTTGTGATTTGTCCTTTATTGATGTTTATTATTCTTAAAATGATATAAAGCAATTGAGATTGATGTACTTCTTTATTGTAATTTAAAATTTATTAAGTGTTTAGATATATGTTGTTATTTGTGAAGACATTCTCTATCAAGAGAATATTTTCACAGTGTCTTCGTTAGCATAAGCTAATGTAGACAGCATGTCAGCCATTACTACTTAACTTCTCGCTTGTCATTTACGTGAATTATTCATGCTTACCAAGAAGGTTGATGAGTGATTGACAGCTGACAGAGAGAGAGAGAGAGAGAGAGAGAGTTTGGTATCGGAGTAGCGAGAAAAACAAGAAGAGAGAGATTTAAGGGAAATTGGAGAACAGCAGCCAGAGAATTTTGTTTTTTGGAAGTTTTTTAAGAAAACATGACATTTTGGAGAATATTAATAGAAGATTCTGAAAAGGAATTGTAGCAGTGGGAATCTTTCCACTGGAAGAGTTGAGACTGTGTTTAGTAAATAAAAGAAGATATCATCTTTAATGTCTAATTAATCCATAATGATGTTCTAATTTAAATGTTCAAGTAAACACTCAATGAAAAGTTTCGTCTTCTGTCTTAAGGAACACCAGATCTATTTATTATTCTATGCGAAAAACAATGGAATTGCTAAAATCTGAAACTGTAAAGTGGCTTAACATGAAGAAGTACTTTAGATACATTATTTTATGAAATAGGAGAAAAAAGTTTTTACTCTGGTAAAGAATTGGTGATTTTGCATCATATTGAATTGTGAGAGGTAAGAATATTTATACTCCAGCGAGGCAGAGAGTGATTAGAGCAGGTGTATGCTAAATGGGGAGATTTAAAAAAAAAAAAAAATCCCATTGAAAAGAAGTAAATTTTATATTTTTGGAAAGGACCTAACAAAGAAACTGATTTTGAACATTGTGAAAACAGGGTGTTTAGTCTGGTAGTAGGCATGATTAAGTATATGAACAACCTATAATAAGTCAGAGAATGAACAATTTTATTTTTTTTAGGATAAGAAAATCTTTAAGTGTAGACTTATTTTGAAGGCCTTGGATCCATGCCATGCCATGGGTAGGAGGTGCCCTTGTGCAAAACGTTTTTCAGTGCCCCCATAAAATAAGTTTCCATGAAAAATTTTTGCGAAAAAATATATTTTGTTAAAAGTACAAAACAGTTTATATGCATACATAAAAATATATTTTATTTAACAGTAATAGAACATTGTAATCACTGAAATTCATTAATAAGGAATTTTTAATAATAAACATTTTCAAAAATGTTAATTCCTTAATATATAAATACAACAGAATATATATATATAAACAAACTTTTTTTTATTTTAATATAAAAAGAAATATTACATATCAAAGATAATTTGAAGATATGCTTTTAACTATATAAAAATTAGTATAAATGTAGATTGATTTTACATATTTATCCATCTTGCTTTAGCTGCCACAAAATTTTTAATATCTTTAATGCCTATTGAATCCATATTATTATTTTCAGTTGATATAATTGATAAATCCGTTACACGCTCTCCAGACATTGTTGTCTGCAAATAATTTTTTTTATTAGTTTCAGTTTTGAAAAACCTCTTTCCCCTGATGCTACGGATATTGGTAATGTTAAATAAATACGCATCACAATTGCAGTATACGGAAACGTGTCGGTTAATTTATTTTCGTATATATAATTTAAAACATCCTGAGGAGCCGACTCTTTTTTAATAAAACATTGCAAAGTTTTTAATTCCTCAAATAAAGTCATACCATCAATATCGTGATTGTCGCTCAATTTTAAGTGCAAATCTTTACAATGTTTCATTAAATCTTCATCGCTCCAATCTTTTAATTTGCTAATGTCTCTTATAACTTTAAAGTCCTTGCTATGTTGTTTTAAGAGCATGAATCTTTCCGTGACTGAAGTTATTGTCGTGTCTAAAATCGCGAAGAAAAAAATTTATTTTAAAATTTTGTTTAGGATCATGCGTTGTCTTATCTGGTGCTTCGTAACCAAATATTTTTGTTTTTGTTCTTTTGCGAATGTCTATAAAAATATGATCAATATTAAGATCGCTTGCTACTTCTTTTACAGTTCTGATAATATTTTCAAAATATTGGTCTGTTCGGCGAGTATTTAATTCTTGTATAACATAATCAAGATTTTCTGTAATTTTTCCTATATCGAATGTCGGATTCTGCATTATTTTGCTTGCAACATTTACGAGACTTAAGATTTCATACCAAACATGAACAGAGCAAATGAATTTAAATGAATAAATCTTTGAAATTAAGTTGTCTGCCTGAACTCTAGAATTGATATCTTTAGTTTCATCTTCCATAATATCAAAAAGAGCCTGGTAAATTTCCTTGATATTATTTTTTAAGTGGCTTTATTGCTTCTGCTCTACTTTCCCACCTAGTAACAGAAAGTGGTTTCAAATTTAAAACACGAATGTTTTTTTAATATAGCTCAACGCTTCACAGATATTGAAAAATAATTATATAATTCCTGTATTACCCCAAAATAATTTACAGTTTTACAGGATATCTTAGCTACATCATTAACTACCAAATTTAATGAATGAGCAGCACATGGAATAAAAAAGCCCTTGAATTTATTTCAAGGATTTTTTTCTGCAGTCCATTATGTTTATCTCGCATATTTGAACCATTATCATAAGCTTGGCTGCGTAAATCCGAAATGTTAATATTCAATAATTTTAAATAATTTTTTATAAATTGAAATGGTCCTTGCCCAGTAGTATCTTCTACAGATTGAAAACCCAAAAAATGTTCACGAATTTCTGCTATATTTGTATCTTTATTTTGATTAACAAATAACAATATATAATTGTTCTGTGTGGCTCATATCCGGAGTAGTGTCAAGAATTAATGAATAATATTTCGCTTCTTTAACCATTTCTAAAATTTTTTGTTTTATAGTTTCAGAAATTATACGGATGATTTCATTTTGTATTTTATCACCTAAATAATGAGCAATGTTCTTTTTTTGTGATGTTTGGATGCAATGCAAATGTTCTGCCATTATCGAATCAAATATAGTGATAGTTTCTACTAACTTTAAAAAATTGCCATTATCATTTTCAAAAAGTTTTTGTGAAGAACGTCTAAAAGCTGTACACTAGCTTGATAAATATTGTATTATGTAGATTAACCATTCTATAACAGATTGCCAATATTTTTTCTCAGTTTAGTATAATCTTTGTTGTGTGCAATAAATAGTGCATTTCTTAATCAACGACATTTTAAGTTCGCTGTATTTTGAACAGTTTTTAATGTGCACAGAACTTTTCTCGTGTATTTTTAGTATATGACTCAAATGTTACCAATCGTTACAACCATGTTCATTAGTAAGTTGGGAATTTTGACTACCAAATATTTTGCAATGATAACAGAAAACCGAATTTCATGATTCTGAATAAACTAAATAACTTCGTAAAAGTTTTTCTCCATTTGCTAAAGTTCGATAATAGTATGAATCGGAAAACTTGCGGCCAGATTCATCTTTGGGAAATTCTTTATTAACTACTTGATGTGGGCAATGCTCAACTAAACAATCTAACTTTGGTAGTTATATGATTCGGTGAAGTACCTGGATCGTTAACATTAAAATTTGAAGTTTCGTGTTTCGCTGAATCGGAATCCAATATTTCTTCTGCTGCAACTTCTGTAGACAGTCCAGTCAGGCCAGTTTCATTTTTGCATGTAACATTTGTTTCTTCATAGTTATTCTCGTAGACAGGCTTTTACGTTGGTTATGCATTATTAAAACACTTAAGGAATTGAACAACGTAGTTAAGGATATAAATTAAATTAAACTTTAATAAATATTTTCCGATATTTCGGCAACGTCACATTGCCATCTTCTAAAGGAACTTACAAAAAAAGTTACGTGCACGTAGGCACTACAACACAGAAACTGGGAATGAAGAGATGAAGCTATTGTTCTCCTAACAGTCCAGATGGTGCCCTTTGGCGGGCTAAGTAGGTGTTCTTGGCCGCTGGGCTGAAGGTCTGCTGACGTAGGCCTCCCAAATTTGGGGCAGTCGCATACAACCAAATTTGTTGAGGTTTGGAGAATTTCTTAGGGCTGAGGCTGATTCCATAAAGAGTCTTTCAAATTTGTATTTGCTACGGTGTATCACTGTAGCTTTCTTCCACCGTATTCTGTGGCGTGTATCCAGAGCATGGTCCGCAAGTCCAGAATGACTGTATTTGTGAAAACGGATGTAGTCCTTGTGTTCTGAAATTCTGATATTTGCTGTCCTGCCTGTTTAGCCAAAGTAAGACAGTTTACAACTGCATGGGACCTGGCAAACACCAGGTAGGTCTAGGGGAAGTGGTTGGTCTTTAGTGGAGCGGATAAGGGATGCCAATTTTCTGTATGGTTTGTAACAGGAGGTCAGGTCATGTTTTTTTAAGATTTTGGTAATCTTTTCTGAGGTGCCTCGGATTTAGAGTAATCCTTGTTGTGGAGGGGGGGATCTGTGGTTTGTAGGTTCTAATATTTTTTGGATTTTTTTTGGGGGGTAGCCATTGGCTGAGAAAGTGTTGAGGATGTGATTTAGTTCAGTGTTTAGGGCCAAGTCGTTTGAACAGATTAGTTTAGCCCTGTTGTATAGTGTTTTCACTACTCCATATTGTTGTGAGGGGGGATGGTGGGATTGTTGGTGAATGTATCTGCCTGTATGGGTGGGTTTTCTGTAAACTGAGAAAACCAAGGATCCATTAGGCTGGCGGGTGACTAGTGTGTCTAGGAAAGGGAGGCTGTTGTTTTCCTCTTTTTCCAGAGTGAATTTGATCCTGGGGTGTTGGTTGTTTAAGTGTGTTAGGAAGGAGAGAAGTGTCTCAGAGCCATGTGGCCAAATAGCGAACACATCATCAACGTAGCGAAGCCATACGGTTGGTTTTTGTGGGGCAGAGGCTAGGACTTTTTCTTCCATGGTCTCCATAAAGAAATTGGCCAAGGGTGGGGAGAGTGGTGAACCCATGGCTGTCCCTTCTATTTGTTTGTAGAATTTTCCCTGCCAAACGAAATAGCCTGCGTTCATTGTGAACTGAAATAAGGCTGAGATGTCTGGAGTCTTGTGTCCTCTCTTTTTCTGTAGTAGATCTACATGGAGTACTTGCTTCGTCAGAACTTTGTTCTTCGTTTTTATGTGGTCCTGAAGTTAAAAATTTATTTAGCGATCCAGCCAGTTTATGTTCCAGTTGTACTCGCTGTCTTTTCCTGTTTTGTGCACCAGATAACTTCTTTGGCTTTTTTTTTCCAACATCTAGGGGTTAACACACTTGGTTAGAGTTTAAAATAAGAGCGTTAAAAGTTATCCACCAAAATAAATAATTTCTGAAATTTTCCCTTCAACTTATTTTTTAACCCCTTAACCAACTATTATTTTTAAGGTGAATGGCCCAAGATTGACTATTTTTTTTTTTATTACAGAATTTGATTTTTCAGATGTTTTGAATAATAAATATGCTTACATTTTAGTTATTTTTTGAAAATTAACATGTAGAGATATTAGCCACTGATTGATTTCTTAGTAATATTTATTTAATATTTTTTACATTCTGGTAATTGTTTAATAATTAAGAAATTTCTAGAATATTAAAATTATTTATTAAAGAAATTAGTAAAAGGACCCCAATGTCTTCCAACCATAACAAGAACAAATATAAATAAATCTCTTATTGAAAATTATTTATTTTCTAGACATGTACCCAACATAAGATAAAAAGCTTTTGTTTTCAAAATAAGATAATTAACTAAAATGAAACAATTTTAACTGATTTTCGAACTTAGCAAAAATATAATAGACTTTCTTTACGAGAATAATAATCCAAATTCACAAAAAATTTACTAAACCACAATAAATATATTTTATAAAACAAAAGGCAACTGCATAGTAACGCACAAAATTAAACGATGCAAAAATACACCAAAAAAGTATCAAGAAAGGGCCAATTGTAGTATGTGTAAACAAAGCTCATCTAAAGAGTTTTATAGCTCATAAATAACCTATGTTTATTAATTTAATTCGAGCCGCGTCAGCCTGATGTGCCGATAGTCTATCCCGCATATATACGGGATTTTTAGCTAAGGTCCCTCAGCTGATTAATATGTTTATAATTTATAAACTATTATCTTTAAAATTTTATTTGTCTATCAAAAATCCAAAAATAAGTACACAATTAAAATCAAAGTCAAAAATTGTCCAAAGTCACTTAAACACAGAATACACAATACACTCAATGTTTCACATTCAAAATTGAAATGACGCTGAAAAAATGTAAGAAGTGCATATTTGGATAGACGCTATTTCGTCTATCCAAATTCGAAGCGGAATTTAAGAAAACGAACAGCGTAATTTTTGTTTGAAAAGCTATGTTTCAAACAAAATATTTTTGGATAGATCAGTGTTTCTGAAACTTCAGATATCCTTGTACCCCCTTCTTTAATTTTCATTATTACCAAGTACCGTTTCAAAATACCCTTATCAAAATAATAATAAAAATAAATAAAAATATATTTCATTGTAAATGTCTGTTTTATTTGAATTTAGATGTACATTTAAACAAAAAAAAAAAAGATTTATTTTTAATAGAACAAATTTATAAAGAAACTATATATTAATTTATAAAGAAACTATACAAATTACAAATTTATAAAGAAACTATACATTTTTACTTAATATAAATAATTTATCATCAATGAGAGGAGTGAAATTGCTTATTTCTATGTCTGCTATATTGCTCTCTTTTGTGCGTTTTATAAATCCAGTCTTTAACCAATGATCCATACTTAACAATTTGAAAGCTAAAAAAATTACCGTATTTACTCGACTATAACTCGCACTTTTTTCCCAAAATTAAAGCTAAAAAATCATGCTGCGAGATATATACGGGGATTTTCTCCATCAGTTCTTCTGTCCTCCAGAGCTGCTTCCTTGTGTGCAATCAAAGTTATCTCCCCAAATAGAGTCATCTTCTTTCCCATTATATCAAGCAAAAATTACCAGTAATTTAAGACTTGAGATACGTAATGAACAATCCTTGACAAATTACTAATGAGAAGTGAAAGATGTGCGCGATTGTAGGCCAGTAGAGAAAAATCAATTATTAAGAAGTGCATATGATTGGTGCAGCATTAACAAAAGATCGCGTGACCCAAACCAGAAACAAGCTGACAATTGAATTGAAATGCTAATTCTCTTAAACCGATTTCCATAATATCTGAAATGCATTCACTATACATTTCTTAGTTTTAACATGTTCATGACGGGTAGTGTTAAGCAAAACCATATGTTGCACCTGCAACATGTGGTTTGCTTGAGTTATATAGCAGTTTCTGTTGGAGGGAAGATGTGATTCATTAGTTAGTGTTTATATTCCCAGTTGTCTGTAATTGCACTATTTGTTGAGAAATATATTACACAGTCTGCAATTGTCTGTGAACCTTATCCAGTGACATGATAAAACTAATTGGTTTTCGTGTTTCTGCAGTATAATGGCTGTTGGGGATGGCATATTGTTTACTGCAGGGAGTGAGTTATCGCTCCAATATGAAATTTGGGGCAATAGAGACTCGCAATTTGAGTAGGAGAATTCATGCATAATATAATTTAATATATATATATATTTATAGACTATAAAAGTTTATGAAATTCGCATCATATGATACTTTATGGGTTGTTTCCTTAAGTATCTAATAAGTGGGTTCTAAAATGTATAGTTTTAGTATGTATGACTGTAATTTTTTTATTAATAAAATATAATAAGCACATATTTCACTGTCAATGGAAAATGGTGCCTTTTTTATTTGCTAACTAAACGCTGTATTTTTTTGTAAAATATCTTTTTTTTTTTTTTTGTGAAATATCTTTATTTGTTATTCAGTCCATCACTTAGCAGCATGTGTTACCAACAGAACTTATTTGTATCATATTCATCATAAACACATATCATATGTTGTTATAATTTTCATTTGGAAAATTAATTGTGTAAGTAATAGCACTCTTAGCACAAATTAAATATAATCTTTAACTGAATAATTGAGATTTCATAAATTTACACATTTAGTTTTGATTGTTATATTTGTCATAGCTTCACCAATTAGATGTGCTAATTAAATATTGTTCCAAAAGTAATCAAAATTGGTTTCAAACTTTTCTATGTATGAAATGATGGCATTTCTTTGTATAATGCGATTAAAAGAATTTTCTAATTATTTATTTATTTATTTATTTTTTTTAGTGTGGTGGTACTACTCATATATTAAGACTAAGCTGGTCCCCTGATGGGCAGTATCTGGTATCTGCTCATGCAATGAATAACTCTGGTCCCACTGCTCAAATTATTGAAAGAGATGGTTGGAAAACAAATAAGGATTTTGTTGGGCACAGGAAAGCTATTACTTGTGTGGTAAGTAATTTGTATTTATACAGTATGATAAAGATTTGCAGATTGATGTTTTGTTAGTAATAATCATCAGGCCTGTATTGCAATATGAGGTACAAGATTAATTCATTCTAATAAGTAAGAATATTAGAAAAATAAACACAACCTCCTCCTCCTCTCAGGAGGTTTTTTTGTTATCCTTGGGTGATGTCACTATCTGGATGTGTGTGTGAGAGAGAGATGTGGAAACAAATTGGAAGTTTTAAGTGAAATCTTGGATGAAGACTTGCATTTCCAATAAGAATTGTTTGTTTGTTCAGGAGCAAGTATTTGGTTCAGAAGAGTGGAAACAGTAATCGATCCATGTAAAAGGGAGAGTGGGGGATCATCCTATTTGGTGCCATTGTAGTCCCAGAGGACACGAGACTAAGAGCCTGGATATTGATGTTCCATAGAAACAGAAACTTGGATGAGGTTATGGTCTGAGTTTGCTGGCCTGATTGACCAAGTGGTTAATGTACCAGCAAGCTACAGGCTCAAATCCCACAATGAGTCTGAATGTTTATGTCTTTAGGTGGTAGATGAATTTCATTGCCTGGTGTGAGAGACCCCCCCCCCCCCCCCAATTCATTTATTGGAACTGCGAAGTGGCTTAAAAAGTTAAAAACGGTATTCAGTTTCACAGATAAATAAATATGTATTTAAATAAAATTTATAGGTTACAACATAAAAGAGAAAACTCATTACTCGTTAAAAACAATGAAATCAGTGTGCAGAGATTCCCTTACAACATTGATATAATGGTAATGTTATTTTGAACTTGCACTAAGGTAATATAGTGTACTCTTGATTATTAAGATGTGGATTATTAGTGCATGATTTTAATATGCCAATTATTTGATTCATAAAATTACATGCTATAGATATTACAGAATATTTTGTTTAAAAGAAAATACTTCTCTGTGCTACTCTTCTCCTGGTGCAGCTGTGAATACACAGGACGAGTGCATTTGTCCATCTGAAGGAGTACTTGTATTTCTTAGTGCATTAAGTTAACAATGTAATTTCCTGTCATACTTCATTAGAAATGCCAAGAAATTATATCTTGTTTAATCCTTTATTGAAGTGAAGTAAACAAAGTTTGCGTGTGAAGTTTCTTCACAACTAGGCTATTTATATATAGTTGGATAGAGGATTAAACAAGAATATAATTTTTTGGCATTTTTAATTTAATTTATAAACAAGTTGAAAACTTTTTACGACCAGCTGTAATCCAGAGTACAGGTAACTCTCATTACATGCAGAGATGGTGTTCTCGAGAATTGCGGCATATATTGAAAATGTATAAAACAGGAGACTTACAACATGGAATAATAGAGGTTGCATTCCCAAATGAGCAAGATTCCGATCTTTGAAGATTAATTTAATAGAAAATGCATCTATTTTTCATATGTATTAAAGAATAAAAGTAGTAAAGAAAATATTTAGAGCATATAAATAACTATTAAAGTAGTTCTTTATTTTCAAGATTAATACATTGTAACATCTTAATCGCATCTTTGTTGGCCAGCTTGCTGAAGTTGAAGGCCCATAGCAGATTGAATTGCTTTTTCAAGAATCTCTCAGTGGAACCTGACTTGGGGTTTTCAACTTCTGATTGTAATCTCTCGTTGTGTAATGTCCTGCTATTTCTGCTTTGAAGAGATCTTGAAATTCTTCAGTGGTATTGTGGTTAGCAGCTACACTCTCGCCAGTCATGTTGAGATTGTGGAACCATAGTGACTCTTATAGCAGTCAAACTAATCACAATTTCCAGCAAAAGATGTCTGTTGCTTTTTCATCTTTTGTCAGATCTCCATATAATTTTTTTGCCCTCTCTCCAATGACCACCCCCAGACAAAGGCATGTCGTTCTGGTTGTGATGCTTGAATCATATAGCCAGTATCCTCTCCTTCTCCATTACTTAAGATCAACATTTTGTTACTCTGGTCATGCTGAGATTGAGTGCTCTTACGAATTGTATCAGCATTATCGCGAATGGTTCTTACTGTAGAATCACTCTACAGTGGCTCTTTCAATATTGATACTATGAGACTGATTCAGAACTTCCAACTTCACACCTAAAAAATGGGATTTCTTAGATCTTTCTTCACATTCTTCTTTTCATTCTTAGTTTCCTTTATTTTCCTCTTGCCAGAGATCTTTCTCAAAGAGTGCAAAAATTATTTACAGACAATATCACATAGGCCAATAAGAGTGTGGGGCACAAACTGAGCACAGTAGGCAGAAATGATGCACATATGTGGAAGCTTCCACACCTTAGGAAATGGCAATAGTCCTTATGTAATGAAATGAAACTGTGTATATGCAAAAACACAGATAATGAAAGTGCATATAACAAGAGTTACCTGTATTTTAATAATAAGGAATTAGATCTTTTCACTACTTGTATATGGGATATCTATGACTTCTGCATTACCTCGACCTTGGTATCTCTTTTGGGACTCATTCCACAAAAGTTGAAACCGGTCTGATTAATGGCCCTATCCATAATGCAGCATTATACACACCCAAAAGGATGTGCGCTTTGCATTATGTAATATTAAGGCAATTAATGTGAAGTCATTAGTTTCTATATACAGGTAGCCTAGTCATGAAGAAATTTCATGCACAAATTTTGTTTGCTTACACCTGGATAAAAGATTAAACAAGAATATAATTGCTTTGCATTTTTTTAATATAATTTATAACCAAGTGAAAAAACATATCTACAACCTGTAATACTTAATTTTCTAAGTGCACACCTTCAGAAAAATGGATGGAAGTTGCACACTATTAAAACAAAAGTTTCACTTAACTGACAAATTTGTAAAGGGCAGGAAGAATCTTTTATGCAAAGCTTGCCTAAAAACATGATATTCAGGATGATTCAAACTGTTAATGTAAACAAAAACAAAAGGAAATTGGATAGATTTGCAAGATACTGCAATAGTAGTGTAGGTACTACCAAAGGAAAGAACATGAAGATTTGAATTTAGTCTGATTTCCGTAGGCTATTTAAAAAAAAATGAAAAAGAATACCTATCTATGGTGTAATGTGTTCACTCATAAAGCAAGATTATTTTGTACTGATATAGGAAATATCTCAGAGGTTCTCGAAAACAAGCAAAAAAAATATCATCATCATCAAATTCCTGCCATTTACCCTCAAGGGGTGTACAGGATATGATAGTACTACATGAAAAATTTACATTATTACTAACTTCCTATCTACAATTTTCCTCCAAATCAGTCTGTTACTTGTCAAGACTCCAACATTATTAGATCTATTATTTCTATCGTCTAAGGCACATTGTACCGTATCAATCCACCTATATCTTGGTCTTCCTCTGGGCCGTTTTCCTGCCAACCTGCCAGAGAACATTTGTTTTGCTAATCTTTCCTCTCCCATTCTGTTTAAGGGACCATACCACCTGAGATTAGCTCTTCTAACACATTCCTGGATCAAGCTCTTTCCTAATATCCTTATTTTTAATATGATATTGCTATTGATGCCATCTGTTCACACACCCCTAATCTTTCTTAGGACTCTCACATCTGTGATCTCTAGTCTTTGGTCAAGGGTTTTATTTCTAACCCAGCTCTCAGATCCATAAGTTAAAATTGGTTTGAACACTGTCTTGTATACAGCTAATTTAGTGTTTTGACTAATTTCTCTCTTATTCCATATAAATTTATTCAGTTGATTTCCTACCATACCAGCTTTGTTGATTCTGTTGTCTATTTCCATATTTAATTTACCATCTTCAGTAAAAATCATGCCTAAGTAGCTGAAATGTTTTACTTGTTCCAAAGGTTCTCTGTTCACAACGCAGTTGACATTTTCAATGATTCTGCCTGTTTTCATTGTCTTTGTCTTTTTATTGCTGACCTTCATACCATATCTATTACAACAGTTATTCAATTTAGTCAGGGAATCTTGCAGACTTGTAGCGGATTTATTTAGAAGTATAACATCGTCCGCATAAAGCAAAGAGCTGACATTAACATCTCCAATTTTGATATCATGTTTAATACCACTTTCCTTCATAATGTGATCCATCTAGATAATGAATAACAGAGGGGATAATGTACATCCTTGTCTCACCCTAGATTTAACATTAAACCATCTTCCTGTACTTCAATTCTAACTGCTGACTTACAACTCAAATACAGACTAAATATTGCTTGATGCAATGCCCCATTGACACCATACAACTGTAGTGTTTGAATAGCTTTTTTCTTGGCACCTTCTCGCCTTTTCCAGATCGACAAAACTGAAATACAAATCTTTGTTATATTCCCGTGATTTCACAACTATTTGTCGTAAAGTGAAGATCTGATCCTGACAGCGTCTATTTGGCCTGAATCCAGCTTGTTCTTCACCAAGCTTTTTTCCACAATTCTTCTCAACCATTTCTCAAGTACACTGGCATAAATCTTACCAGGAACACTCAGTAGGGAAATACCTCTGTAATTCTCACATACAGTTTTATTTCCTTTTTTATATATGGGTACTATGAGAGCTATAATCCAATCATCAGGAATTTGCCCCTCTGTCCAGGCCTTCTGAACCATGCAGTGCACCACTGTAAGACTTTTATACCACCATACTTCAGCATTTCTGGTCAAATATCATCTACTTCTGCTGCCTTTCCACATTTTAAGCCTTTGATGGCTTTTTCTACTGGATATGTATTCCTGACTGTATGCCTGTTGAGTGTTTTTTTACCACTGTACTATCACTGCTTGTTTCATTTAGCAATTTTTCGAAGTAATTACTTCATACTTCAAGGATATCTTTTTCTCCGGTTTTCACGTCACCTTTATCATCTCTAACTCCTTTTACAGCCCTCTTTCCTCTATTTCTAGGCTTCTTCAACAACCTCCAGAATATTTTGCCACCTTCTTGATATTTATTTTCTATGTTCTTGCCAACGTCCTCCCATGACTTTTGCTTAGCTAGTTTTACAAAGTGTTTAGCTTTCTTACATTTGTCTCTGTATTTTCTAAGAGCACAAGCTGATTTGTTTGCCAGGAACTTTTGATATGCTTTCTTCTTTTCCTTCACTGCCTCTTTAACTTCCTGTGTCCACCATGGAGTTCTGATTTTTCTATCCTTGCAGACAACCTCACCACATGCTTCTCTGGCTGAATCAATCAGGGTTTTTTTCAAGGCTTGCCACTGGATCTCCAAGGTTTGGTTCCTGTACTCAAACTCTTTCATTTTTTCTTCAGTAAACTTTGTGTATTTTAGTCTACAGTTCACATTTGAGAGCTGCTCAGCTTTTTTTTATTTTAAAACTTTCGCTTTAAAACTTTCTTAAGTTTTCTTAAGCAAAAATAATAAGTACATGTAATTTGAATTATGTAATGCATACAATAAGAGCTTCAAATAAGTGTTTTGTAAAACACAATCAAATATTAAGTTCATATATTTTCTGTGCTTTTCAATATCTCTTCTGATCTCTGCTTTTTTTTTTTTGTTTTTATTAAATTAAAAACAGATGTTCCAGTGAATCTTTTAATGTTTTATTAGAGTAGTTTGTAAATTCACAGTTAGAAACAGAAGTATGGATGTGCATTTTTTTATATTATTATTTATTGTTATTAACTTTTTTAGAGGTTTAATCCAAGTATCCTGTTTAAACTTAGCAAGGAGAGTGAAAAGGTAAGATTTGAAAGTATCATTTCATAAATATCGATAGTATTGTATTATTATAATTGCATAAATGTCTTGATATTTCTTTGGTACAGATGCTTACATCAGGTATTGTTGGTAATGGACCTTTCATTCTCACTTCTACTTTATGAAATGCTGAATCACCACATGTCTTAATCCTACTGAGGAAAATTAACAAATACTAGCAAGTATTTAAACAATATTTCTGATTGCCAATATCTAATAAGATTATTTCTTATCTGAAAGTAGTGATTTATTTCAAGAATGTATTGCATATACATCATGCCTAATATGTCTGTCAACAAGCTGAAGGGTATAATAGCAAAATCATGAAGTCAGTAAAATGCTGTCTCCAGAGTTCATCCAAGCAGTTTGTTATCTAGACATGGAATCCATTATCCTTATTGGCAATTGCCAAAAGATTTACTGCTATAGGAATTACCTAAGATACTTCATAATTAGAATTAGTTTTTTATATAATCCATGTCACATGGAATCCAAGCTGTTAAGATACAGAGATTGCTCAACATGATATGGAGGTAATCTAATTTTTTAAGTAGTGTATATATTTTTAATCTCATTGTTGCTCTCTGTCTGTTGCCTTATTTAATGTATATACAAACTCAAATTAATTTCATTTACACTTTTATACACTGCTTGGAAAGAAGGCAACTGACACTCCATGTAATGAGTCATGTGTTTGTAGCAGTATAAATTGGAGGAATATGATGCTCCCAAGTCAGTGCAACCATGTCCAGATGAAATGGCTGCAAGGAAGGGACCGACTGAGTTTGAAAGAGGCGTTGTGATAGGATGTCATGTTGTAGTGCTATCTGTTCAGCAAATTGTTGATAAATTGGGCCATCCCAGGTCAACAATCAGTGATACCATACCGAGATGGAAGTGCAGGGAGTCAAGTGCAAGTGCTCCACAGTGGACAACCAACCACAAACACACCAAATGTGACCGTAGAGTGCTGTGAAGGATAATATGTAAAAACAGCCATTTGTCAGCTGATATATTGAATGTAGAGTTCCAAGCATTGACTGGAACATGAATCTTTACAAAAACATTCAGAACCAAGGCTCACAACATGGAGTTTCCATGGTAGAACTGCAATATGCAAGCCCTACGTTATCCGAACCAACATGCTTGGTGTACAGTTGTACGTGGAAGCTTGGAAAGCTGTGTTATGGAGTGCGAATCATGCTACTCTCTCTCTGAGCAGATGGATGGATGTAGTGGATGCCCGTGAACGTCTCTTACCGGAGTGTGCAACCCTGACTATGAAATTTGAAGGTGGCAGGGTGATGGTATTGTCCTGGTTTGGCCTTGGACCTCTGTTTGTGGTGGCATGAACATTCAACTCTGAGAGGGATCTGAACATTTTGGATAATGCAGTGCTTCCAACTTTGTAGCATTTCTACAGAACTGACCATTGTCTCTCTCAGCAAGACAATGTACCATGTCTTAAGGTTGCTGCTGTAACTGCATGTTGTGGACATGAACATCACCACACTTGACTGGCCTCCACAGAGCCCTGATCTCAACCCTATTTGAACATCTGTGGGATGAACTGGAGCTTTGGGTGAGGTCAAGGGATGTCTGGGAAGAATGGTCCAAAATTCCCATTGATTGCTATCTTACTTATGGAAAGTATGCCTTGTATAATTGCTGCAGTCAACACAGAAAATGTAGGTCCTACAGCTTATTAAGGTGGGTGCCATGGTTGTTTGTTCCTCACACTATGGTGTCCGTTGACTTCTTTCCAAGCAGTGTATGTACAGTTTGGCTCTCACTATAGTAAACTAGTAGGAGCACATGGATAGTTTGCTATAGTGAATTACCTTTAGAACAGCATTGGGCCTATGATGATTTGGTCAGGACTTTTCCATAATTTGTTATTGCGATTGAGTTTGTTATAATTAATGATGTTTACTAGTGTGAGAGTGGAATTTCTCTCTTCTTTGTTTTTTTTAAAATAATTATATAGTTACCCTCCCTACCTCTCAGATATTGGAAACCTGTGGGGACCAAATATGAACCTTTTTCAAAATATCATTCTTCTTCATATTGTGTATCCTGCAAAAAAAAAAAAAAAATAATAATAATAATTACTATTTATAAATAATCACAAGTACATGTCCCATTTTTGATCAATGTAATCACTAGATATGAATCCAAATTTATGAACCAATGGTTAGACATGCAAGAAAATCACATTAACCACAATGGAGATACGATGTTGTGCACTATATATTTTACTGCATCTCCATTGTAATTGGATGAGAGTACAACTAGTTGGATTTGGCAAAGTAGTAGAATGTATTTCATGCAGCACTAGCTGTCATTTGTAATGCATGTAGAGTCAAAATATACAGGGTGTTCGGGATAAATTTGACAGTTTCGTAAGGAAAAAGAAAATCTTCTTTGTATCTATTAAATTTAATGAATTGACAAAAAAACATTACAGGCAGAGTTAATTACAATACTATCAACAAGATTTACTCAAAATAACCACCATTAGCATCGATCACAGCTTCAATTCTGCTTCGGAACCTCGAACAAGCTGATGCTACAGTCTCCCTGGGAAGGGCCGCAAAAACTGTTTTAATTTTATCCATTAACTGGGCTTTTGTATTACTGGAAGTGCGATTGGTGTCTTTTTCAACTGCGCCCCATACAAAATAATCCATGGGGTTAAGGTCTGGGGAGTTTGGAGGCCAAACATTTGGACTGGTGAAGTCGTAGAAATTTTCAGACAACCATTTTTGACTTTTCCCAGAGGTGTGGCAAGGGGCCGAATCCTGCTGCCATACATACGGCCTACCATTGGCTACCCTTGTTATCCAGGGCTTGACTACAGTTAGCAACTCCACGAACAAAGCCCGAATTCCAATGCCAGGGTTCTTCAACACCTGTTCCTGCAGATTTGCGAGGAATTCTGCTGTACGAACGCAATCAGATCGTCTGCTAGGGATCTTTCTTCTTGCTACATCCTCGTAGTCACCATTGCAAGTCTCTAGTTCATGCCTGATTGTTTTTACTGTATTCAGGGAGCATTGGGCAGCAGTCGTAATATCCTTATTTTGATGGCGGGCACGAATCATCATGATACAAGTTATTCTCTTCCATGATTCAGGTGGGTTCCAGCTATCCATCCTTTCTGACATCTTGTATATGAATGAAGAAGGGTCCAAACTTTTAAATGAAGAGAAGTGTGTGTTAATACATGTAACTTACAGAAAAATATAATTAATTATAAATATGTCAAATTTATCCCGAACACCCTGTATAACTATGAAAGTTCAGAAAATGTGGAATGAAAACTTCATCCATTCATTCCACCCCAGAATTCCTAACATTCAGTTTTGCTTCTCATGAAGTTGGCTAAAAATGCTTAACAACCAGGTTTTCCCCCCAGCTGTGTTTTCCATTTCTGCTCAGTGCCTTCATTTGATTATAACTTCAAACTTAGCCCATATTCTTCCTTTAAAAAAAAAAAAGCCTGCTATCAAATTGCCATCCTAAATTATCTAAAAATAATGGATAATGAGAAATCTTTATTGCTTGAAAACATGTATCCATTGATCACAACCTATCTCCTTATCTACACATCTGATATATATGCCATGAGTTTTTGACATTCTCAAGCTATTACTGTTTACAATTACATGTCATTTGATTAGACCTTAATTTGATCTAGCATAGATAATTCACTGATAATTCAAAAGCTCTCGGGATTCTTTTTTTTTTCCTTTTTTTTTTTTTTTTTAATCCAACTAATTCCTCATGTGTAATAGTCTCTTGCTGACATCAAATTCTATACACAATTTTAAGAATGTACATTTGGCATACCTCACTGAAATATTCAAAGCTACAGGTGCATTCACATTCAGTGACTTAAATGTTAATCTTCACACCCTCTCCATGCCTCTTCACCAGTCCTAACTCTAACTCCAAATTCACTGTAGAAACTGAATCTCTTCTCAGGCTAACATTTATCTCCAATCTCCATTGGAGATAAATGTTACTTTGAGATAAATTATTTCTCTGTAGCCATCATAGTTTCTAGAAAACTTGTCTTTCTCATATGTGTTACTTACTTCTCTACTGAAAAAAGAATTGCTCATTTAATACAAATCCCAAATTATCAATGAATCATCTGAAATGTGTGAATGGAATATTATTCACATATATGAAGATATTGCATTTTGCTGCTCATCATTCTGAACTTCAGGAACAGCTAAACCAGCTACCATATATGTATAACAGTTCACATTAAAATCCACTACACTGTTTTTTTTATTATTATTATTATTATTATTATTATTATAGACTTTCTACCAGATACATCTTAAGTACATCTTGTGGATGGAAGAGCGTAAACTCACAAATTACTTGCATTCATGTTATATACCTTTTCAGTACACATAATTACTATAAAATGCTTTGATGTCAAAGGAAGCACCTGGAGGAAATCACACTGCAGCATCCAAAACTAACTCAGTGCCAAAGAAAGCAGGCAGGTAGACTATATAGTGAATAATCACTGTTGTGGCCAAACCAGTTACATGTTAGATTTACCACCTCACATGTAAGATGGCTTGTGCATCTTACATGTGATTAACACACTCAATATAACATACTGAATTGTCCTAATCACTGCACCATAAGTACAATGCTCTGCTAAAAATAAATTCACCATAGCAAACTGTCCACTATAACAAACTATTCCAGTAGTTTCTACAAGTTTGCTCTAGTGAGAACCAACTGTATTTACATTTTATAACCTATCTTGTCCACCTCCTTCATGTTCTCATGTCTTATTTTATTATATATTTTTTTTTAATGCTTAATTTTGTTTTTACATAACAATGATATTGGCATGTTCAGCAGTACTAAATTAAATAATCATTTAGCAATGTTAGTGATGATAAAAAATATAAATTGTCTGATTCTTAAAATTACATAAGCAGTGCAACTACTTTATTTTTATTTTTTTTTTAGTATTTAAAATTACTTATCTGTAAAAAAAAAATATTAGTTTTCCCTTGAGTCCTAATCAAAATTCATTCATTACAATCATTTATCATAGTCTCAGAAATAAGAGAATTGTGATACTTTAATAAGTTTAATTAATTAAATTAAGGGCTAAAAATCTCTTATTATTTTACAGCCAGTATGCGAAACTCTGAGAAAACATCTGTGATGAAACAGCCTTGCCATAGAACTCTGACCTGCCAGTTTGTTTAAACAATTCTTCCATCTGTTGAACTGTTTTTAATTTCTGCCTCCGGGATACTATTTCTTCCTCTTCTCCAGTATGTGGTAATGCACATCATTTTAACTTGTGCAAATGCTACATCTTATTACTATACAGAAAGAACACTATTAACTCCACAGCCACCAGGACGTCTATATACGTCCTGGCCGGTTGGGGCCTATACGATTCTGTAACACCTATTGAATAACGTGGATAAGAAGTGCAATTCGTTCTCACTATTTATCCACCTCGGCCTGTAGGGGTGTTAATAAGAATATATAAATTTCTTCCTTAAAACAATTATAATGTCTATCTTGTGTAGATCTGTGGAAGTGGTGCTTGCATCCTCTATGATTAGGCCACCCAAAGATAGACTTAAGTTCAAATCTAGTCACTGACTGGAGGAACTTTTTCTATGTCTGTCTTCAACTGATTCCCAAGTTAGTCAATCTCTGGCATGGGCAAGCAGGTATTTTCTCCTGGAAACTCGGGTTTTTCATTCCATAAATTCAAGAAAATTGACTGTAGAACCTATGTTATTATTTCAGACAGTACATATCTTGTCCAGGTTTGGTACCAAGAGATGGAAGCACTTGTTTGCCCATCTCTTCATCAGTTGCTGCTTATAATTAGTGATAGACATGGGCCAGCTATCAATGGAGATTGAACCTACCCACTCAGTCTCTAAAAGCTAGATAGGTTTAAAAGGCCTCAGTTATTCCATATAAGGGAATAAAAGGCATTGCTGATTTTTTTTTTTTTTTTTTTAAATCATTGGCTAGAACCTTTCAGTATGTAGAATAACAGTGATCCGGTTACTGAAGGAAAATAGATTATACTAAAAATGCATTGCAGTTTATCCTTTCAAACAATATTTATAGGCCTTCTTTTTAGATTTAAATATTCTGGTGGTTATTCATAGTTGAAAAAAAACTCTTTCAGATAAATGTATTGGTCTCTATTTTTCATCCTTGAACTTTCTAATCTCTCCTCTCTAAAACATATTTCCATTCAAAATCAACCTAAACACTTTTTGCATTTGCTTTTTTGTAAACTTATTTTTGTATCTGTTTATGTTACTGCTTTTTGTTTTACTACGCATATCATTACTTTGTACTGCTGTGACATATTGGCACACCTTATTGGTGACCTTTAGAACCTAGCCAATAACTGAAATAATTCTTGCTGGAATGAAGGCCTTTATCATTGATACTACTCACTACCACTCTCCAAATTTTTGGTTTTCTAACAGGTGTAAGCTAATCCAAGAAGAAGAGTGTGTGTGTGTGTCTGGAATTGACTTATTGCTTCTGAATGGCTTGGAACCAGAACTTTAGCTTTATTGTCAGCCTCTGCTGCAGCATGCAATAGCTGAAAAAATAAAAAAAATAAAATAAAACATAAGCATATACAAAGTAGCCTTTGAATGAGTCAGCACACACAATGCAAAAATTTTTTCTTCTTGGTCAAATGGCAGTGGAATCTACTGGATCCATTCCCATACATGTTTCTGCCTCTCTTATCCAAATGGTATTATATAACATCACCCAAGGATGGCATCATTCTTCTCTGACTGCTGTATGGAATAGCGAAGTAAATAGCCCCCTCTCTCTCTACCAAGAATCTCACTACATGCTTCCACATCTTGTGAAAAAGACATCACAAGAATCCGAATATCCTAGAAAAGTATTTTGTTCCTGACAGTATCCCCCTATTTGTGCTCCTATCCTATATTGCCTTTATAATCTTCACATTTGACATAATCCTTGAGCTCAGAAATGACCTTTCATTTATCTGATATATGTTTCATCAGATATATTCTTTTTTTGCTATTCTGTCATTGCAGTCACTTCAGTTGTCTCAAAAATAATGGAGAAAATCAAATCATCTCCACCTGGAAGCCTAATGTTGGTGCTTAATTACCACCAATATGGATTCTGTTACTTTTTGATCAACCCAAATATCCTATCCACTGCCGCCAGTTTATTAACTCCAACTATTTCTAGATATTTCCAAGGCATTTGATTAGGTCTGGCACAAGGTCTCTTCTTATCAGATTACTATATTTTGGTCTTTTGTCTACTCTTTAATTTTAATTTTTACCCTTGATGACTATCTTTTTTTCAGATTTCCCCACCAGTTATGGAGGTATGGTATCTCAAGGTCCTGTACTTTTGCCCACACTTTTAATATCTTTTTCATTAATGACTTTGTCTCAGTTAACTGAAATTCCATACACAATTTTTATGATAACAGTACACTCTATTCCTTCTTTCATTTGACAAATCCTGTAGTGCTTGAATAGCTAGACTGTATGATCTTCCATACATAATGTCTCAAGCACTGATCTCCTAGCTATACTTTGGTGGGATGAGGACAAAGTTGTCCTCATGTCACCAAATTGATTCCAAACTGTGTTGTCTCATTTCACACAACTAAGACCACCTTTCACCTCCCCTTTGGTAATATCCATAACTCCACACATCTACCTTCAGAAAATCAGGTGTCCTTTACATCTTTATATATTTCTCACCATACAACTTATATATCTCAAACTTATGTATAAATCTCAAATCTGCCCTTTCCACGATGGACCCATGTTATATTTTCAGTCTTGGTTTCTCCATGACTGCAGATTGCAAATATGCCAGCTTTCTCTATCCTGTGCCAATCTTCTCCATTTCCCTTCTACTGACTTTTTTATAGGATCCTTCCACCTCCTAGGTGGTCTACTAGGCTTTCTTTCCTTTCTTTTTTTTTAAAAATTTTTTGTGTGTGTTTGGGACAGTCTGTTGTTCTTGAAGTCCATCTGTTGGCTTTCATACATGCTATATGACCTGCCCATCTTTTTTTGTTATTATAATAGCTTCTATCACATCTTTGAACCCATATTTCTTTCTTATTTCATTTGTTTTATGTGATCTTTATCACATATTTATATTACAGACTCTTCTTTCTATTGTCCTTTGGGTTGTTATTAGGCTTTCTTCTTCCTTTTTTGTTGTGTTAAAGGTTGGTCATTGCTGTTAGAATAATACTGCTAAAAAGGTTTGATGTTATTTTGATATCTATTTTTTTTTTTTTTTTTTTTTTTTTTTTTTTGGTTTGTGATAGTGCCTTTTATCTGGTTTAAACCTTTCCAAACAGCCTTTTTGTGTCTGTTTCATCTGATTTATCACTGTCCATTTTCATTTCTTGTCGTAAATAAATGTAGCTGTCCACTCTATCTGTGACTTTATTTTTGCAATTTGATTTCTTGGTCATGACAGTATTCATTTTTCATCCACCTTTGTCTTGTCAGATTAGATTTGTAAGCCTGCCATTCTACAGTGCAAGTCTATTTCATTCAGCATTATTTCTGGTTGACACTGTTGATGAGAACAAAATCATTAGCAAACAGAAGTATTTTAAGATTTTCCCAATCTATATTTAAACCTCTGTCCAGGTTTTTGTTTTTGAGAATGTTTTCTAAAGAGAAATTGGGAGGAAGGAGGGAAAGCACATCTCCTTGTCTTACTCCTCTCCTGCTAGATATTTCAAGGGATTTATTAAAAAGAGCAATTTGGGCTTTGCTTGCCTGTCTTGATCTTTTAGTTCCTGGAAAACCGCATTATGTTCTACTCTGTCAAATGTTTTTTTTTTTTTAAATCAATGAATAGAAGACAAAGTGGAAGATGATATTCTCTGCATTCTCTACATGGTTTATTATTGTATGTATATGATTGATTGTGGAGAATCTTTCTTAAATCTGGCTTGCTCTTTGCTTCTAATTTCATATAGTGTTTTTTGATTCTATTTAGTATGGCTCGTGTGAATATTTTAGAGGTGGGACAGAGATATTGGCCTATAGTTGTCAATATTCTCTTTTTCTCCTTTTTTTATGGATGAGGATAGTTTTAGTTTCTACCTTCATTTAGGTAACAAGTGAACCTTGTTGCTAGAGCTTTATGAAGAATATCCTCCTGCCTTGATATTCTGTTCTTATTTCATCTACCTTCATCTGATTGACTGCAATCTTTTTGGTGCTTCTTTATGCTCAGTTAAATTGGAGTGACATTTTGTGTGGATAGAAGATGCACACAAAATGTCACTCCAATTTAATCTTCTACTTCAAGAGTGTGGAGATAACCATACTCTTGAAGTAGAAGATTTCCATTCCTTAGTTATACATCCATATTCTGACATAGCGAAAAAAAAAGCACATTGTGTTTCATTTCCATAAAAATCTAACCACTATCTGGAAATCCGAACTCATCACTGCAAGTACCAAAATTCATCTGTGCAAAATTACCATTCAAACTATATAGATCCCAAGCATGGACCATCACTATTCATTGCACAGTTAGTATCATCAATAGATGGACAGCATACCTCAGATCACTATTAGGATATACATGACAAGACCATATCTCCAATGTTATTTTTGGGGTGCCAACTTGAGCATTTACTCTTGCCTGCCAAGAAAAATAAATAAATTCAGACTTTAGTCATAACATAAATACAGTACTACATTACAAACTACTTAATACTCTATAAAGTAAATTTAAGCTAATCCTTTTTATTTTATTTTATTTGTTTATTTATTTTTATGTGATAATCACAAAAATTTAATAATTTGCTAACTTGAATGCAGAGTAGTAGTAGTGTGCAGGCTGCAAGTTAGTCTTGCTGTTGAGTGTGGATGTTTGCAAATGTATGAATTTGCCCATTGCTGATATATGATGGGTTGTTGCAACTTTCATGGATGTTTTTAGTTCTTTTTTATAATGAAAAATATACACACTACTCTCTAATTATTCATTATTAATTTTTTCTCTTCATAGGTTCAACACTTTTGTTGCTGTGCAATAGGGAGCAGAGACAGGTCACTCTCAATATGGGTTAGTACTATAAATTAAGTCTAGAATAACATGCACTGATATTATTTTATTGCCTGTTCAGTGATATTTAGTTTTTAATTTTAGTGTATTTTGGTATTGGATAAATATTTCCAGAAATTTTAAACTTTATTCCCTTCCCTCTTTTTCAGTTAACTTGTTTGAAACGACCCCTTGTGGTTATCCATGACCTTTTCTCAAACTCAGTTTTAGATATTTCTTGGTAAGTTGAATTCATATTAGTTCTTAAAAATTGTTAAAACTGAATTATTATAGATTTTTAAATTAATATTTAAAATTGTCCTCTTTTTTATGAAAATTCCAACCACAACTGGTTGTTTAAATGATATCACTAATTTTGTGGATGGATAAAAAACTGAGAAGACAATAGGAACTTACAAACATTAGATTTTGAAGACCTGTAGACTCTTCAGAATGGAAATACACAAGAGGGAATTCAAACTGTTCCAAAATACAGTAATTAGAGAGGATAAGTGAAAGGGAAAGAAACTTTTTGTGTGTGTGTGTGTGTGTGTGTGTTTGAAATTGAAGTATGGTGAGTAGTAGCTCTGCATGTATTTTAACAAATTTAAAAGAGACTAAGGAATTTCCAGTACCATTTCTGATGAATAGTGACCATGGAATGGAAATATTTGTAGAAAATGCAAGCTACAGGAACTGAATTGTCTATGTGGAAGATAGTTGATTCAAAGTGAATTGATGAAAGTGGAGATATTAATAAACTTTATTGATTGATTAAACTTAATTTAACTTTTTTACATTTGGTCATTCCAGATGTATTCATTTGGGGGGGGGGAAAGATTCAGATTTGTGCAGATTTAATAGTCATGCAGAGGTAAAAAAACTGAGCAAAGAAGAACAACCTAATTTTTCTTGGACTCTGGAGGGGGCAGGGTTAATATTTTCAAAAACACTGCAGGGTTGCAGTTTTTAAGAAGAGAAATCTTTTTCTCTGGAGATTCAGATGAAGGGTTTCTTTTTGGTATAAAGAAGAAAGGATCAAGCTTCCTAACATTGAAATTAACATTTTCATAACCCTACTGAAGAATAATTAAGATCAGAATTTAGGATTGTAGAAATAGATATTCTGAATATTTTGGTGATTGTGTATTGCATGTTTCATTAAATGAGAAGAGTGCAATGCACTAGCAAACTGCAGATTAGATATGCATTTCAGGAGATGGTCATTGGTATACAGAAAAGTAACTTTAAAAAAGAATCGATCCTCTTCCCCCCCCCCCCCCCCAACTTCCCTTCAGAAATATTACCATCTAGCTGCCATTAAAGGTTTTGTGAGATCAGAGAGGCAGCTGGAAACCTAATAGCAGATGTCAGAAGTGGATGAAAGAAAGAAAGACATAAGATGAGAGCTTTTTTAATAGGATTTTGTGCCCAGCCCAATGAAATTCCTAAGAAATATCTACAGGAATTACTGGAAGTTATCTAAACATTTCCATGGCATTTTTCCAAAGATAAATTACATAAACAGGATTCTCTGCAGGTTGACGGTTTAGTAATTCACACTGCTGATTCATTTATTGGTGGAGAGGTTTTTAGATTACTTTCTTTTCACAGATGTTACCATTTAGAAAGAATTAAAGTGAAATCCATTGAGTGGTAAAGATTTGTTGTACTTAACAGTAGGTTACATTAAATATGGGTTAATTCCCAACTTGTAGTATACTGAAGAAAAGCTTTGGTGTTGATGGTTGGTTATTCATAACAGTGCTTCATAGTATAAAACTATGAATAATTTATATTATGAAGCACTAGAAATACATTGGAAATCTCATATCATTCCTATTGGCACCATTGTAGTGCCATGAGGTACAAGGATGTAGATAAGGTTATCATCAGAGTTGCCATTAGGAGAGTAGGTATAGGCATATACAGTGTATTTCAAGAGAGCTAGTTAGGAAAGGTACAGCATATTAAAAGAACAATAAGGATTGCCTACTACTTTATTTGGTAGTTGACTATTTTCATTAGACCATCACTACTACTTCTGCAGCTTTTCCCACTTAAGTAGGGTCGCTGTTTGTGGCGAGTCTCCTCCACAACTTCCTGTCTTGGGCTATAGCCACATCCAAGTGTTGTCGTTATTTATGCAAATTCACTTAAATCATAACTATCAAACTTACCATGCAGTTGCTCTAAGTACTGGCCTGGATTTTTGGTCCTATCTCCTTTTTAGGCATAAACACATTTATATTTTTTTAATGATGATTGCGCCGGTCTATGCCCTATAATAATAAAATGCACTATTCAGGGAGACAATTCCAATAACCCAAATATGTAAACACCTGCTAACTCCTTCAGACAGTCTTGGCAAAACCTCTCAACTTAACTTTACCCTCCGGCGACAAGTTCGTAATTTCAGAGTGGTGAGTTGATGCTCTTAGTCAGGCAAGACTCAGTTTGGGGTAAAAATACATGTTTATTTTACAACTTTAAATACACTATACAATTATATAAGTTCACTCTTGCTAAGATTACAATCATACATAAAACTAAGTTAGGAAACTTGATTCTTTCAAGGGCTGCCTAATGCATGCAATATTTTATATCTAGTAAATTGCTAAACTTAATCTTCATTAACACAATTCACTCATCTAACAATTCCCTCTATAAATATGGGTACATTAAGTTATCATTAATTTATGGTTCATAATTCCTCTCTCTACAATTCTGTTAAACTCACTTAAACAATCTCGATATCTGGTTATAGCCTACTGGAACAATCACTTAAGAGTTCACTAGTTAATATTGTTCTGACATTTCATACTTCTTGCATCTAAATCTCTTCATACAAACAGGCTCCCAAAACATAAATAACAAATGTTTACATTACCTTCACTCGATTACGGAATGGGTCTGCTGGTTAATACTGTTGTGGAAGTACCCGAGGTTCGATTCCTTGTTTGGATCACTCGCGGCGTTAAATTCTTGCTAAGTGGCTATCCTCTATCCGCTCAATGGCTAGTTTTTGTCATCTGAGGACTTTACAGGAACATCTAAGACATAACACCCACTTGTAATGAAAGCGTTAGCTGCATCGTGCTAACGCTTTCATTACAAGCTGGAATTCCGTCTGTAGTTTCATGGACTGCCTGATTCAAACTTCCTGCTGCCACGCATCCTCGCCCGCTGTTCTTCCTGGAAACCGCTACCTCGATTGGACCTCCTCACGACCTCGAATCCCGGGGAAAAAAAGCCTTCTTCCTCCTCTCGCAATCACTTATATTATTCATCACATAACGCCTCCTATCTCCTCCTGAAACCCCTGTGTGGCGCTATGCTAGTCTTGATCTCCGATGATGTCAGCACTTTTTCTGTGGTAGGAATCACGTAACTGTATTTACACACAGCTGTTCCTAGTATTACACAGCCTCAGGCGCTTACACTAACATGTACCAAACCTTACACTTGGACCCGCTCTTACACTTTGTTCAGTGGAATATTCAAGTTAATTTCAGCTGCACTGTATAATACTAAATTTTGATTTATAATTCATTTAAAAAAATCTAAATAACACAATATAATTCCAATCTGTTATACTTCTTTACAATTTTATAAACTGATACATTCTTAGTGTTATATTTCATTATCTTATAATTTCACACCTTTGACACAATATTATTTGATTTTGACTAAATGCAAGTAGTTTCTACTATTAAATATTCAGTTTGCTGAGTTGTGCTTGTTGAAGTCTGAATGATTTGCTGATACGAAGTAACAAGACCATTCAGAGTTCAACAAATGTTCCCCCCCCCCCATTCTGATAAAAAAATTTTCTGTGTAAGAAAAAAAATTTTTTTTTTGTAACTAGTGTTCCTTTGACTTTCCTTGCCTCCCTTATTGGTTTATCATAACTACTTCCTGGATCCTCCATCCGTCAACCTAGTGGAAGTGTCCAGTCTATTAAAGAAATACTGGTTGAATTGGATACATCTGGCCTTGCTTAGTTCCCTGTCATTATTGAAAGTTGATACTCTAGATTCTCTCCATTTATGAGCTCTGCCACTATCCTCCATTTTCCTTTGCAGATGAGGTATATACTCACTCAAGACTGGGTTTGTGTGCCACAACTCTCCCTATCATAGGTTCTTTCACTCAAAGGGTAAACCCTTGTTCCATGACCTACCTTACCATTGCGTCTAGGCCTGAGGTTGTGTCTAGATTGTATCGACACTACCCTCATTCTGACTGTGATGGGCCCCTCCTTGTGATCTTGGATGAGGTTTTGTTCTACCAAACCTTCCCTTTCAGTGCATTTTCTCAGTCTATAATATCTGTTAGGGGTTTCATCTTCGACTAGACTTTCCCCATCCTCTCTGATCCTTCCTTCCCTTTCTGAGTCTCTGATTTGGCTTCCAATTCTTCTGAGAAGGGCTTCCCATCTTTCCCCACACACTTTCCACAGAGTCACCCTGACAGAATAATCTTTCTGACCGTGTCTTGTAGAGTTTCAGTCTGTCGGAGTGAACTACCCAGGTTCTTGCCTTATTTGAAACCTCCTTGATCCTGAAAGTCACTGGAGATAGTTTCTCCTGAACTACAAATGGCTCCAAAGCACTCTTACCAAATTTCCCCCCTTTCCTTCCCACAGAGCCTCGCTCCATAAGGACGAGGATGCCTGGGTTCAGATCCTTATATGTTCTTACTTTGTTTGCATAATCTCTGGCTCGCTGGGAGCATGACTCACTCGCCCTGGCCACCATATCATATGCAATCTTGTTGTTGTTAACAAGGTCCTTCAAGTATATGTCGATGTTGGGAAACCCAGAGTTTTACAGCCATATAGTATTACAGCCAGGGCCTCCCTTATGGCTGTATAGAGCGGTTCGACATGCGAACCACTCTAGGAGAGCATCCCAGCTTGAGACGTGTTCATCGGCTAGCTTGGAAAGGGCAAGCTTTAAAGTCATTTTCAGCCATTCACACATACCATTTCCTTGAGGGTGGTAAGGTGCGGTGAACAGCTTCGTCACCCTCAACAATTTACATAGTTGTAGCATTACTTCTGCCTTGAAATTAGAGCCTTGATCGGTAAGGAGAGTTTGTGGGGTGCCATATCTCGAGATTATAAGCTTAAAAAACTCACAAGCCACAGTTTGGGCTGTTTGATCTTTTATTGCTACAGCTTCTGGATATCGTGAGAACATATCCACAATCACCAAAATGTATTTGTTTCCATTCTTTGTGACTGGGAGGGGCCCTCACAATATCCATGGCCACTGCTTGAAATGGGCAGCTAGGTGTTGGGGTCGACTGAAGGGGGGGCTTTCCATGTACACCAGATTTCTTTTGGCACATGTGACAGGACAGCACATATACCTCAATGTCCCTCCTCATAACCCTTCCAAATGTATCGACTACATACCCTGCTCACGGTCGCATGTATTCCTTGATGGCCTGCAAGACTAGCATCGTGAAAAGCATAGAGGATCCAATGGACCATTTTCTCAGTTGCTACAATTTTATCCTTCCACCGTCCTACAAGATCTTGCTTGGACAGTAAGATCCCATCCGGATCAAGGTGTAAGGTGTGAAAGAAGGATTTCTCATCCTGTGTCCTTTCCCCCTTCTTAACCAAATCATATAATTTTCCCCAAGTGGGATCCCTTCTGTGCTTCTCTATGATATGGGCCTTATCCCATGTCTGTTGTTCGAGAGGTGTGCCTTCCTTCTTGCTTACGGTCACTGCCACATTCAGTGAAAGAGACCCCTCCCATTCTGGACCTTTACTATCTTGGTGAGAGGTACTAAGTGACCTAGACAGATAATCAGCTACTGCATTAGTAGAACCGGGGATGTATCTTATTTCCAAATTAAACTCTTGGATTTCCAGGGCCCACCGGATGATCCTTTCGTTCTTGTCCTTCATAGATGATATGAAGGACAGGCTTGTGGTCAGATCTCAAAATTATTTGTTGGCCTAGTAACGTACTCAAGCTTCCTCAAGGATAAGACTGTGACTAGCACCTCTTTCTCAATCACTGAGTAGTTGATCTCTGATGGGGACAATCTATGGCTGATGAATGCAATGGGCCTGTATTGCTCTCCTTCCTTTTGCTCTACAATGGCAGCAATTGTGTCCATAGAGGCATCTGCTGACAAGTGGAACATCTGGCCTAGCTTGGGGTAGGTCAGCACTGGTGCCTGAGTCAAAGCACTGTTTAGGAGTCGGTGGGCATGTTGCTGTTACCCCCCCCCCCCCCCCCACACACACACTCAAATTTCTTTCCTTTCTTAGTCAGTTTGATCAATGGATCCATTAGACTTGAGCACTCAGGAATAAATATCCTATAAAAATTCACCATGCCTAAGTACCTCCTAACCTGCTTTGTGGTTGAAGGAACTTTTGCATCCAATATTGCAGCTATATTTGCCTTGGTAGGATGCACACCACCCTCATTCGCCATGTGGCCCAAGTATTCTACCTCTCTGAGGAAAAACTGGCATTTTGAAAATTTTAGGGGGAGCTTCGCCTTGTCTAGCCTATCCATCACCTCTGTTAATAGCCCGCAATGCTCCTTAATGCAGGAAGAGTATACTAACAGGTCGTCCTGGAAGCAGATCACTCCCAACATTTCAGATAGGATTGAATTCATTAGACACTGGAAACTCATTGCTGAGTTTCTAGCACTTTGAGGGAGTCGGCACATCTGGTACTTTTGCCACCTTGTGGTGAAGACAAAGTACTTTCTGTCCTCCTTCCTCAAGGGAATCTGAAAATATCCAGAGTTTAAATCCAATTTTCAGAAGAGTTTAGCTCCTCCCAGGCTGATCAGTAGATCCTCTATTCTACAGATAGGGAAGTCGATGGGCTTGGTGATTTTATTCATTTCAATCAAGTCGAGAACGAATCTGTCCGCCATTAAGTTTTTCCACTAGGATGAAAGGACTATTCCATCTCGAATTGGATCTTTCAATTATGCCAGCTCTCTCATATTCTGATAGCATCCTCTTAAGTCTCGTGTGTCTGAGGGGGTGTTTGATACTGTTTAACATGTATAGGCAAATCAGACATAACCTGGACTGAATGTTGCACCTTATCTGTGCAAGAGAGAGAGAGCTGATCTCCTCCGTGAATACTCGCGGCAAACGGTTGAACACATTCCCGAAAACTTCCTTTATATATTTCCTTTCTTAGGCAGATTTTGCGTGATTAATAGCATCCTGGATCAGTCTCCCTCCACAGATTCGCATTTCCTTCACACGCATTTAATTCCATGCCCATAGCCTCATTCAATTCACTGGCACCCTCCATTTCACAGTTGAGTTTGTGTTCCTTCCCACACAAGGACAGAGACATGGCTCCAAAGTCACATGCTAGCTTGTTTTTCTCTAAGAAGTCAAGGCCCAGTATGACCTGATCACCAGTGTCTGCCAATTCAGGAAAGACAAACATGTCATGTGTGGTATCTACCGGAAAACATGGTATACAGGTTGCTACCTTGGCCCTCATAACAGAAGAGAGCTCGATCTGCGCTATCCTCATAATCTTTACAGGGTCACATAATCTTGTGAAGACATCTGGAGTGGAAGTTCGGAAGGCCTCAACCAATTGTAAAGGAATTACTGATGCATGGGCTCCTGTGTCCAGGAGAAACCTACATGGGATTCCTTGTACATAGTCCTCCACTAAGGATAAAGGTAGCCTCCCTCCAACTTCTGCCACAGAAACAGTTTGCATCCTATATCCTCTTAGACCGAGTAAGTGGGATGTGTTTTTGCTAGGGTCACTGGGCTGCATGAGAGTTACAGGAAAGGAGTTCATTAGCTCTAATTCTCTTGCTAATTCAGCTCTATAAAGGGAGGATCTGTTCAATTCCTTCAACATTTTCTTCTTCTCCAGGGCTAGCTTTAAACACTCATTAAGATCAACAGCCTTCTTCTTGAAGATTATGTTTCATAATTCATCTCGCAATCCTATCTTAAATTGTTGAAATGTTACCCATCTTAAATGGTTATGCTCCTCTGAGGTTGATGTCCTTCCAGAGCCTGAGATGGACAATATCCTGTTAAAATAACTGGATACTTCCTCATCGTCTCCCTGTATGCATTTATATATTTCTGACATCATTTTAGGGACTCCCCCCTTCAGAGCGAACCTATCAATAAGAATTTTCTTAAAATCTCGATAATTATGTGTTCTCCTAAGGGGGTGGGGGAAGAACGTAGGAACTCCGTGGCTTTCCCTCGCAAACTATTGCAGAGTAAGATCAGCAAATGAAACTCAGACCATTCCCCCACCCTGCTTAGTTCCTCTATGTAGTCAAAGAGCATGAATGGATCATCTGACTGTTCTCCAGAGAACTGGGGAAATACCATTTGTGGACTTATTTGCCGAAAGAATTCAGAGTTACTTGTCCCCAGCATTGGGAGGCTATTACCTTCAGAGATATGTGGAACAGACATACTTGCACTTAGTTTACACAGTAGCTAATCTTATCAAATCAATTACTAATAAAATTTTGTTGCCTGACAAGAGGTCAATACCTACTCCTGTGATTCCCAATAAAAATTTAAATTTTTCTTAGCCTCTCAGGGGCTTAATCCCATTCTGTCGACTACGCCATTTATGTTGTGTCGTTATTTATGAAAATTCACTTAAATCGTATCTATCAAACTTACTATGCAGTTGCTCTAAGTACTGGCCTGGATTTTTGGTCCTATCTCCTTTTTAGGCATAAACACATTTATATTTTTTTAATGATGATTGCGCTGGTCTATGCCCTATAATAATAAAATGCACTATTCAGGAAGACAATTCCAATAACCCAAATATATAAACACCTAACTCCTTCAGACAGTTGTGGCAAAACCTCTCAACTTAACTTTACCCTCTGGCGACAAGTTCGTAATTTCAGAGTGGTGAGTTGACACTCTTAGTCAGGCAAGACTCAGTTTGGGGTAAAAATACATGTTTATTTTACAACTTTAAATACACTATACAATTATATAAGTTCACTCTTGCTAAAATTATAATCATACATAAAACTAAGTTAGGAAACTTGATTCTTTCAAGGGCTGCCTAATGCATGCAAAATTTTATATCTAGTAAATTGCTAAACTTAATCTTCATTAACACAATTCACTCATCTAACAATTCCCTCTATAAATATGGGTACATTAAGTTAAACTATCATTAATTTATGGTTCATAATTCCTCTCTCTACAATTCTGTTAAACTCACTTAAACAATCTCGATATCTGGTTATAGCCTACTGGAACAATCACTTAAGAGTTCACTAGTTAATATTGTTCTGACATTTCATACTACTTGCATCTAAATCTCTTCATACAAACAGGCTCCCAAAACATAAATAACAAATGTTTACATTACCTTCACTCGATTACGGAATTGGTCTGCTGGTTAATACTATTGTGGAAGTACCCGAGGTTCGATTCCTTGTTTGGATCACTCGCGGCGTTAAATTCTTGCTAAGTGGCTATCCTCTATCTGCTCAATGGCTACCTTTTGTCATCTGAGGACTTTACGGGAACATCTACGACATAACACCTGCTTGTAATAAAAGCATTAGCTGCGTCGCGCTGGAATTCTGTCCGTAGTTTCATGGACTGCCTGATTCATACTTCCTGCTGCCACACATCCTCACCCACTGTTCTGCCTGGAAACCGCTACCTCGAATCCCGGGGAAAAAAGCCTTCTTCCTGCTCCTGCAATCACTTATATTATTCATCACATAATCCCCTATCTCCTCCTGAAACCCCTGTGCAGTGCTATGCTAGTCTCGATCTCTGATGATGTCAGCACTTTTTCTGTGGTAGGAATCACAGAACTGTTATTACGCATACCTGTTCCTAGTATTACGCAGCCTCAGGTGCTTACGCTAACATGTACCAACCTTTGAACCCACTCTTACGCTTTGTTTAGTGGAATATTCAAGTTAGTTTCAGCTGCACTGTATAATACTAAATTTTGATTTATAATTCATTAAAAAAAAATCTAAATAACACAATATAATTCCAATCTGTTATACTTCTTTACAATTTTATAAACTGATACATTCTTAGTGTTATATTTCATTATCTTATAATTTCACACCTTCGACACAATATTATTTGATTTTGACTAAATGCAAGTAGTTTCTACTATTAAATATTCAGTTTGCTGAGTTGTGCTTGTTGAAGTCTGAATGATTTGCTGATACGAAGTAACAAGACCATTCAGAGTTCAACACAAGTTCTTCATCCTCAAGTCCTCTTCCATCTCTTCTCTGGCCATCCACGCTTACTCTTCCCCTGCACATCCATCTGCATGACATTTCTTCCCACATCCTCTTCCTCCCTTCTCATCACATGACCAAACCATCTCAACCTTGCCTCTATCTTTGCTCCTAAGTTTGTAACTTTCACCATTCCCCTTACACAGTCATTTCTCAGATGATCCTTTCTGGTCACATTGCACATCCACCTAAGCATTCTCATCTCCGCTACCTCCATCCTACTGATGTTATTTTTCCTCAGGGTCACAGTTTCCAAAGCTCACGTCATAGTTGGTCTCACTACTGTCCTGTAAATTTACCTTTTAGATTGATCGGCACTCTCTTATCACATAGCACTCCAGCCATCTCTCTTCAGTTACTTCATCCTGCTTGTATCCTGCATCCCACTTCCTTCTCGTCCTCACCATCCTCTTTCATTGTTGAACCTAAGTATCTAAAGTCACTGACCTTCCTGATGACATTTCCTTCCAGCTCCAGATCTGTCTCCTAGCTGCCATCCACTTTGTCACACATATACTCGGTCTTACTTCTGCTCAATCTCATACATCTCTCTTCCAGTACTTTCCTCCAACTTTCCAGTTTGGCTGCCACTTCTTCTCTTGATTCTGCACACAGCACGATGTCATCTGCATACAACATAGTCCAAGGTGCGTCTTCTCTCACTTCTTCCGTCACCACCTCCATCACAATATTAAACAGGAACGGACTTAATGCAGACCCTTGATGCAAGCCAACTGTCACTGGAAAACATTCTGTCACTCCCAGGCAGGTTCGAACACTTGTCTTCACATTTCTGTACATCTCCTGCACCAACCTGACATATTTCTCCGGTACCTTCTTCTCCCTCAGACACCTGCAGACTTTTTGCCTTGGCACTCTATCGCATGTTTTTACCAGATCAATAAATACCAGATGTAGCTCCTGTTGCTTCTCTCGAAACTTTTCCATCATCTGTCATACCCCAAAGATAGCATCTGTTGTTGATCGACCAGGCATGAAGCCAAATTGCTCCTTTTGCAATCTCCACCTCCTTCCTCAGTCTTCTATCAAGAACCCTTTCTAGGATTTTCATTGTGTGGGACACCAACTTTATTTCTCTGTATTCTTACAGTCTTGTGCATCCCTTTTACCCTTGTAGATGGGGACAAGAGTACCTTTCCTCCATTCCTCGGGTATATTTTCCTGTTGGCAAACTTTGATGAACAGGTCCCAGAGCAGGTCTATTCCCTCTTCCCCCCACAGCCTTCCATGCCTCCACTGGAATCCTGTCTTGGCCCACCGATTTTCCATTCTTCATCCTCTTCATGGCCTCCTTCACTTCCACTCTACTGTTGTTCTGCACCATCCCCTCAGAAGGTTGCCCATCTTCTCTGTGAGTCCTTGCATTTTCCTCATTTAAAAGTCCCTCAAAGTATATTCTCCATCTATTTCTTATGTCCACATCCCTCCATAATATTCTTCCTTCAGCGTCTTTGATCTGCCTCACATGTACGATGTCCCTTGAAGCCTTATTTCTACATTTTGCCAATCGATAAATCTTTCTCTGTCCTTCCTTTGTTTCTAAATGATCATAAAGGTCATATTGATCGTATACCATGACCTTAGCCGGTGCAACAACTCTCTTGGCTTCTCGCTTTTTCTCTCTGTACTCCTCTGTCCTCTTCCACTCTTGACTCATCCCACTTCTGCTTTGCATTCCTCTTAGCCGTCACTGCTTCTTGTACATCATTATTCCACCACCAACCCTCCTTCTGCTCTGTAATCTTTCCGGATGTTTCACCAAGCACCTCAATTGCACAGCTTAGAATTACTTTTGAATTATGTGTCTACCAGTCTTGTACACTTTCTAGTCCATCCGAAATCCTCTCTAACACCTTCTCCCTAAAAACGGTTCCTCACGCTCTCTTCTTTTAAGCGAAACCACTTAATTTTCTTCCTCCCATGGCTTCCAAAGGTTTGTATCTTCTACTTTATTTCAAAGTCTGCACACAGCAGCCAGTGTTGCTGCGCCACTTGATCTGTTGGGATTACTTTACAATTTGTTACTGCCTTAAGATGTTTTCTTCTAGTCAAAATGTAGTCGATCTGTGAACTATTATAGCCACTTTTAAATGTTATCAAATGGTCTTTTCTCTTACAGAAGAAGGAGTTCACAATTGCCAGATCAAACACTACTGCAAAATCCAAAATCCTTTCTCCTTCCTGGTTCATCATTCCCACCCCATGACCACCATGCACCCTTTCACAGTCCCTATTCTGTCTCCCTATGTGTCTGTTCAAGTCTCCTCCGACAATCACCATCTTGTTTGCTTCCAGTTCCCTCATTTCTTCATCTAGCACTTTCCAGAATTCATCTTTCTCTTCTGCTGTACAGCCAACTTGTGGCGCAGATACACATAAGATGACCAGTTGCTCTTCTCCATGACCCAGTTTCATTCGCATGATCCTGTTGTTCCTCCTCCTACCCACTTCCAGTACTTCGCCCTTCATTCTGCCACACACCACAATTCCGACACCATTTCTTCCCTCTTTATTCGCTCCAGAGTAGAACAATTTATACCTGTCTCCTAGTTCCTTCGCCTTTTCTCCCTTCCACCTTGTCTCCTGCATGCATAAAATGTCCAACTTCCTCATCATGTCTGCCACCTCTCTTCCCCTTCCAGTCATGCTTTCAACATTCCCACTCACAACATTCTCTCCACTTACCGGGCTCGCTTCTTTAACCGCAACCACCCCTGATGCGGTAGCCCTCGTCCACTTCTGGCAGATGTAGGGCAATGTGGCTGTGCGTTTCTTAAGGGGTACGCCCTAGCCCTTGTATCACTTTCTTTTAGACTCATTTAATCATATCTAGAGCTGGCAGTGAAGTTTTATGACCGGATGCCCTTACTTCAGGAAGTAAGGGCATCCGGGCATCCTGAAGTCAACCCTCGCCATTTATCCGGGCTTGGGACGGGCACCTATTGGGGCTAGCTTGCCCCCTTCGGTGGCTGCAATAGGAGAAATGACATAGCAAGATAGGAAAGATTCACCTCATGGGCTCACTAAAGTGAGTCCATGAGGTTTTTCATTAGACCATGACTGATAACAAATAATTTTGGTTCCCTTCTGGCTTCATCTGTGGAGTTAGAGAATTGGAGCCAGTTTGTGTTTATGAATGTTAAGATCTCCTAGGAAAATAATCTTATAATTTGGGTAATTAGACTGTATCAAATTAACTTTTAGAAATAGTCAAAGAGGACAGTATGATTGTCTGAATTAAGAGAGCATTAAATCCAAGTTTTATAACATTTTGCAAGGAATGTTTGATTTTACAAAAGTGTACATTTCCTCCATTTTTATGAAGGGCATCATGCAAGATGTAGTAATGATGGCTGAGTTGGACTGTAGTCATGGGGGAGGCTAATTGGGTTTTAGTTAGGAATAGCAGGTCAAGTTTTGATGATGTCCCAGAATTTAGTGAAATGATGTGGAAGTTTCTACTTTCATGAAATTTTTTTATTATTTTCTCCTGTTTTTGGTTTGTTATTATTTGCAATTTTTGTTGCATTTTTTATATTGGGATTTAAAAAAAAATTGTGGCAGATTTCTACAGTATACTTTTTATACTGTAGACTAAAATACACAAACATTATTCAAGAAAAAATGAATGACTTTGAGAACAGGAACTAAACCTTAGAGATTCAGTGGCAAATCCTGAAGAAAACATTGATTGATTCAGCTGGAAAGCATGTGGTGAGGTTGGCTGCAAGGATAGAAAAATCAGAACCCCATGGTGGACACAGGAAGTTCAAGAGGCAGTGAAGGAAAAGAAGAAGGCATATCAAAAGTTGGTGAATAAGTCAGCTTGTGCTCTTTGAGAATATAGAGACAAATGTAAGAAAGCTAAACACTAAAACTAGGTAAACCAAAGTCATGGGAAGAACATAGAAAATAAACATCAAGAAGGTGGCAAGATATTCTGGAGGTTATTGAAAAAGCTCAAAAATGGAGGAAAGAGTGCTGTAAAAGGAATTAATGTGATAAAGGTAACATGAAAACTGGAGAAAACGTTATCCTTGATGTCTGGAACAATTACTTCGAAAACTGCTAAATGAAACATTCAGTGACAACACAGTTGGAAAAGACAATCAACAGGGATGCAATCAGAAATACATATCTATACTTGAAGTAGAAAAAAGCCATCAAAAACCTGAAATGTGGATAAGCAGCTGGAGCAGATGATATTCGCCAAGAAATGCTGAAATATGAAGGTATGTGTCTTACAGTGGCTGCATTGCATAGTTCAAGAGGCCTGGACAGGGGACGAATTCCAGATGATTGGAGTAGAACTCTCATAGTACCCATATATAAAAAAATTAAATAAAACTGAATGTGAGAATTACAGGTACTTCCCTACTGAGTGTTTGTGGTAAGATTTATGCAAGTATACTTGAGAGATGGTTGAGAAGGATTGTGGAAGAAAAGCTTGGTGAAGAACAAGCTGGATTCAGGCCAAATAGAGGCTGTCAGGATCAGATTTTCACTTTATGACAAATAGTTGAGAAATCATGGAAATATAACAAAGATCTGTATTTAAGTTTTGTAGATCTGGAAAAAAAAGCATATGAGAAGGTGCCAAGAAAAAAGCTATTCAAAACACTACAGTTGTATGGTGTCAATGGGGCATTGTATCGAACAATACTTAGTCTTTATTTGAGTTGTAATTCAGCAGTTAGAATTGAAGGAAGTACAGGAAGATGGTTTAATGTTAAATCTGGTGTCAGACAAGGATGTACATTATCCACTCTGTTATTCATTATGGATCGCATTATGAAGGAAAGTGGTATTAAACCTGATATCAAAATTGGAGATGTTAATGTCAGCTCTTTACCTTATGCAGATGATGTTATACTTTTCAATATATCCAGTACAAGTACAAGATTCCTTGACTAAATTGAATAACTGTTGTAATATATATGGTATGAAGGCCAGCATTAACAAGACTAAGACAATGCAAATAGACAGAAGCATTGAAAATGTCAACTATATTATGAATGAACAACCTATGCAACAAGTAAAACATTTCAGCTACTTAGGCACAATTTTTAGTGAAGATAGTAAATTAAATATTGAAATACACAACAGAATCAACAAAGCCAGTATGGTAGGAAGTCAACTGAATAAATTTATATGAAATAAGAGAGAAATTAGTCAAAATACTAAACTAGCTGTATACAGTGTTCAAGCCAATTTTAACTTATGGATCTGAGAACTGGATTAGAAATAAAACACATCACCAAAGAATAGAGACTACAGATAATTAAGAGTCCTGAGAAAGATTAGGGGGTGTGAACAGATGGCATCAGTGGCAATATCATATTAAAGATGAGGATATTAGGAAAGAACTTGACATTGTTAGCATCCAGGAATATGTTAGCAGAGCTAATCTCAGGTGGTATAGTCACGTAACATAATGGAAGAGGAAAGATTGGCAAATCAAGTGTTCTCTGCCTGATTGACAGGAAAAAAAGATCTAGAGGAAAACTAAGATATAGGTGGATTGATAATACAGTAAAAAGTGCCTTTAAAGACAGAAATATAAGATCTGATAATATTGGAGTCTTGACTGATAACAGATTGATTTGGAGGATTATTGTTGATAGGAAGTTAGTGGTGATGTAAGTTTTTTATGTACTACTATCATATCCTGTACATATCAGGAATTGATGATGATGATGAGATTTTTTAATATTTTTTTTGACAACAACATTTGTTTGGTTGTCTTTTGTAGTAGTGGTTGTAAGAAACTTAAAGAACAGGACATGCAGCTGAGGTGATGGACTTGTGCACATAACTCCCTCATGGGTAGTGCCTGGGCTCAAGTCTAAGAGTGGCTTTGGACTCCTTCCAGACATGTCATGGAAGAATAAGCAGGAACAGGATTATTTGCCAACTGGTTGGAAAGTCTCCAGCAGACATGTTACCATTCGGTTCAGTCCCATGCGTTGTCTAGCACACAGCCTGTGGAAACTGCACCCCCCCCCATGTAGTGCAGTTGGAAAAACTATGGTACGTTGTGCTCTTCGATTAGAAAAGACCTTTGTTTGATTCTCATTGCGATAAGAGGAATTTTTATATGGGCTTTTTTAGATGAAGATGAGTTAACTGATCTCATACGGAGCTAGCAAGGTTTTCCCCTCCCGGAAATTGGTGTTTTTCATCTTGCATTCGACAAATTGGCCAGGAACACATGCAGTATACAAACAAAAAATTGAGATTCATTTTAGAAATTATGAACTTTACAACCGTGTTATAAATAACTTTTAATATCCCGACGTTTCAATCTTCATCACAAGTTATTCTACTGGCATAACCTCTAGTGGAAAAAGAAAAAAAAATTAATTATTTATAAACTACATCAAGCTAAATTCTATTTATGATAACATGAATAAACATCCTTTCTTACAGATAGTTTTCTTTCAGTAACATTGATATCCTATTTTTAGCATTACAATTATTATTTTTGATTTAGGATCCTGGATTTTCTACAGTTCTGTTTATAGTTGCTCTTAGAGAGGAAGGTTCCATGGGTCGATTATATGCCTTCCCTTCCATATCTTTGGGATTTTTAGACCACCATTATTGTTCACATTGGGATGGTTGGTAATAATCTCATAGGCTTCCTTAAATTTGTGTTCATACCATATTTTGGTGTGTTGTAGACAACTTGTGCTTTTCCAGTCAATTCTGTGTGAGGTGTTCAGGGCATGATCAGAAAGGCCAGCTTCACCATAATTATTATATTTAATGTGTCATTTATGTTCTTTTTGTCTGATAGGAATTGTGCATCCTGTTTCTCCTATATATGGTATGTTACAGGTGCAATAAATATGGTATAATCCAGGGTGGGCCAGCAAAGGGAGTAGTTCTTTGGATGAGTTGAGTAAGCTTTTTAATTTTGCAGGAGGTTTAAAGGTGGCTTTTGAGGTTGTATTTTTGTAGTATTCTGTTTATTTTATCTGATGTCCCTTTAATGTAAGGAATGGTTATAGTTTTATTGTAGTTTGGTTTGTCTTTGTTTATTATTGAGGTCTTGTAGAGAATTTTGTTAATAGTGTTTTGGCTATACCCATTTTTTTGAAAAGTATTGCTGATAACTTTAAATTTATCTTTCAGTGCCTGTTCACTGGAGCAGATCTTCAGAGCCCTGTTTTTTAGAGTATTAATGACACCTAGTTTTTGTGTTGGGTGGTGGTAGGAGTTGATGTGTATATATTGGCCAGTATGTGTCAGTTTCCTGTGTATCTAGAAACGGAAGTGTGTTCTGTTTTTCAATCTCAATTGTGAACTGTATTCGTTTGCATTGTTTGTTTAGGTGGCTAAGGAATGTGTCTGGTGGGCATGGGACTAGATCGCAAAAACATCATCAACCTATCTAAGCCAGACTTTGGGTTTTAAAGAAGAGGAACCTGAAGCAAGTTGCCCAAAATGTTCCATATAAAAGTTAGCAATAGGGGTAGATAGTGGCGAGCCCATGGCTGTGCCTTCTTTTTGTAGGTAGAAAGTGTTTTGCCATACAAAATAACCAGAACGCAATACATGTGCAAAGAGCACCATGATATCTGAAGGGAATTTGTTCTGTAAAAGAAGGATTGTGTCATTGATTGGGACATTCGTAAAGAGGGCAGAGACGTCAGAACTGACTAATAAATCGTCTTTTTCTAATGTAATGTCTTTGATGTTTATGAAGTGTTGTGTGTTTTTGATATAGGAGGGGGAATGACCTACCAACTCCTTGAGTGTTGCCTAATCCTGTTCAACTATAGGCCGGAGTGGTGTGTTTTCTTTGTGTATTTTCGGTAGCCTATAAATTCTTGGGAACGAGTGTAGTGTGGAAATAGTTTTTTGATCATATCTTTGGGCCATGTGGTAATTGACTTAAGTAGTTTCTCTGTGTTCTTTTTTTATTCTATTGGTTGGGTTGTAGTTAACAAGTTGGTATGTGTTAATGTCTGATACTAGCAGATTCATTGTTTCTACATAAGTGGTTCGGTTTAAAATAAAGGTGGCACTTCCTTTATCGGCTCTAGTTATTACAATGTTTGGATTTGACTTTAATGATTTCACCGCTATTAATTTGTGTTTTGTTATGATTTAAAAATTGGCGGTTTCTAAACATATTTTGTCTGCTATGTTATTTGGGATGAATCTTAAGCCTTTTTCTATGTTACAAATAAATTCAAGTTTGTTTATCGACCTGGGTGCAACTGCAAAATTTAGACCTTTATTTTGTACCGAGAGTTTGTCTTTGTTTAAAGCGTGGTTGGATAGGTTAACTATGTTACTGTTACCTGTAGGCAATTGGTGGCTCCTGTTGTTTCTTGCTTCTGGTTGGTTGTTATCGTTCACTGTGGAAAGATTTGAATATGGCCGCTGGTTTTGTCGATCTTTTAGTCTTTGAAATTTAGAAATTAGGTTTTCTCTCTTCATTTGAAGTATATGGTTCACCTTGTTGTCTGTAATCTTTTCCAGGATCATCCAGATATCTGTGTTTTAAGCAGCTTGAAAGTTCAGATTTTTCCTTTTGTAGCTGGTTTTGAGTAATGGCTAAGTTCTTTCTGGTAGTTTGGATCTGTTCTCTGAGTAGTGCTTTCTCCATGTGGTGGTATATTTGTTGCGCCTTTCTTGAGGTGAATTTTTTCTTTAGTTTGATTCAATTTGGAATGATGTTGCTGTTGCTACACCGTTTTAAAAAAGCCAGTCGATTGATCAAACTAGAAACATTAATCTTCAGCTTACCGTATTGATTGCATCGCTTGTGGGTCGAATCTCCATGAATTACCACAATCCATAATCAATTATCTTAGATACGTTGATGATGTTTTCGCGATCTGATCCCATGGCTGACAGACACAAGACACATTCCTTAGCCACCTAAACAAACAACACAAACGCATAAAGTTCACAATTGAGATTGAAAAAAAAACAGAACACGCTTCTGTTTCTAGATACACTTGTCACACTTTTTCCTTCTGGCAATCTTTCCTTCATTACTGGAAATCGACACATACTGGTTAAAATACTGGGGGGGGGGGGTTTCGAGCCCTTTTATATCAACCCTATCGGCATCCTTCTGCAATACTTAATTTTCACACGATACGCTATTTGCTTGTACTCATAGGTCTTGCCTTTCCATAGCATCTTCCAAGAAGACTTCAGCGCACCACGTGACCTACGTGACCTTCACACTTCTATCATCCAAATAGAGGCTGTCAGGATCAGATCTTCACTTTACGACAAATAGTCGAGAAAGCATGGGAATATAACAAAGATCTGTATTTAAGTTTTGTCGATTTGGAAAAGGCATATGACAAGGTGCCAAGAGAGAAGCTATTCAATACGCTACAGTTATATGGTGTCAATGGAGCATTATATCAAGCAATACTTAGTCTTTATTTGAGTTGTGAGTCATTGGAGATGTTAATGTCAACTCTTTGCTTTATGCAGACGATGTTATACTTCTAAATAAATCCGCTACAAGTCTGCAAGATTCTCTGACTAAATTGAATAACTGTTGTAATAGATATGGTATGAAGGTCAGCAATAAAAAGACAAAGACAATGAAAATAGGCAGAATCATTGAAAATGTCAACTGTGTTGTGAATGGAGAACCTGTGGAACAAGTAAAACATTTCAGTTACTTAGGCACGATTTTTAGTGAAGATGGTAATTTAAATATAGAAATCGACAACAGAATCAGCAAAGCTGGTATGGTAGGAAGTCAATTGAATAAATTCATATGGAATAAGAGAGAAATTAGGCAGAACACTAAATTAGCTGTATACAAGACAGTGTTCAAACCAGTTTTAACTTATGGATCTGAGAGCTGGGTCAGAAGTAAAACACATGACCAAAGACTAGAGACTGCAGATATGAGAGTCCTGAGTAAGATTATAGGCTTGAACAGATGGCATCAATGGCAATATCATATTAAAAACGAGGATATTAGGAAAGAACTTGACATTGTCAGCATCCAGGAATGCGTTAGTAGAGCTAATCTCAGGTGGTTTGGTCACTTAAACAGAATGGGCAAAGAAAGATTAGCAAAACAAGTGTACTCTGCCAGGTTGGCAACAAAAATGACCCAGAGGAAGACCAAGATATAGGTAGATTGATACGGTACAAAGTGCCTTAGACGATAGAAATATAAGATCTGATAATGTTGGAGTCTTGACAAGTAATAGCCTGATTTGGAGGAAAATTGTAGATAGGAAGTTAGTAATGATGTAAATTTTTCATGTAGTACTATCATATCCTGTACACCCCTTGAGGGTACATGGCAGGAATTTGATGATGATGATAGTCATTACTGTGGTTATTACATTTGTTTTTAGCTAGCTCCAAATTCATAAATTCATTAATAACTGCATTGAGCATGCCCAGACCATCATCTACACTGCATTTATGAGTGAAGGGAGACAGAAATGGGAGACCTCAGATAGCCTCATATGTCTTTGCCTTTGAGCTGAATTTCCACCCTTGTTGGTTGCATTTCTTATATGATCAACACACCTTCCCATTATACTGTTCTGTCTATCCTCTCTGAAAGCACAATTCCCTTCACATTCTATTCGTCTAACTACATCACCCTCCATCAAACAAGTTTCATTAATACTAGTAACTTTTGTCCAAGTAGAAAAAAACATTATCAAAAATGCTTCTCCCCTTATTCCTGATGCTTCTGGCATTAGCATACGTGTTAGTGCAATGTATCTTTGCACCCTCAGCTACCTTGTGTCTTGTAATGATTGTTGCAATCATATTTGGCATGTCAGAAATTGTATTCAGCATTACAGCTGTCTTATGTTCGTACTCTTATTCACTCCTCTTCAGAGGAGTGAATAAGAGTACGAACTGTCTGCACTCTCTCTCTCTTCCTTATTAATTTTCAACACTTTTTTTATGTATTTCTTAATAAAATTATCATAAGGAAAAAAAATGGAAATAATTTAATTGAAAACGATTTTGAATCACCCACCCAAAGATCTGATATTGTGTGATAAATAAGATCTGATAGTATCTGAACTCTATATTTATCTGACTTCCTTCAAGCTTTCATCACTCATCATACCAAAGAAATTTTTTTTTTAATAATGCACATTAAAGTTGAACATGGCAGGTAAGGGCAAGTACAAAAAATTCAACTAAAGCCTTGTGTGGTGGTGAAAGAGTTGAGAGTTAATGATATGATAGCTGGGGATGGGGAGCTGTGATGTCCCCTGTCCTTTGTGCCTTAAGCACTTGCTTATTTTGCTTAATGGTTAGCCATCACTGTTATTCTTAGAAATGAGTTAAATAAGGGCTAATTTCAAACCTGTAGGATTAGATGCCACTTGAATAGGAGTGAATTAAAAAGTGAACAAGTCAGCTCTGGAACATTCATCTTTAACTCTTTTGGTGAAATGCCATCAAGAGACTGTATCCAGTTTCTGCAAGATTCTTCTGATATCTTTCTGGCAAAAAATAATAAGGGAGCATTTGAATATTGTGTCTTTAGAATATTTTAACTAAATGATCACGATATTGTTAATTATTTCTGAAAAATTGCTATTTTTGCAGCATGTTAACTGTGACTGCTGCAAGAAATGCACTCATCTGGTCAATTAAATTATTTCTAACATTGTTAATTCTGCTATTCAGTTTATTGAACTTCACCATCTCCTAGAGATGCCCTTCAGTAAACTACTGTCCAAACTGTTTAAATTTAGTATGAATATCTTGGTGTGGCTGTTAACTATTGCAGCAAGTAGTGCACGGTGAACATGAAAATAAATGTTGTTATCAATGTGTGATATCTTAACCTTCGAGAATAAATAACTGCTTGTGAATTCCAAAAACTTAAATCCTGCACAGCTTTGAAATGCTAGCGGCATACAGTACGGTATGGTACATGTATGGCTAGTAGCATAATTAGCAGAAGTCATCTAATACTCACACTGACTCTTTACTGGTAATTTAGACAAAGTCATTTGTTTCAAGTAACATATGCTGTAAAAGTTATTAATAGAGTTGCTGCTAGGCGCATCAAAGAAAATCATGATTACCACCACCACCACCACCCTGGTTATTGGAAGCTTGAAGTGGCTTGAAAAGGTTCCATGTTTGGTCTCTAGAGCAGGATTTCCAGATTAGTAAAAATAAATAATAATAGAAAAAAAATTCATATCTTACCCATGGTACCAATGCACTACAAGTTTGCAATTTTTTAGATGGAAGTCGCATAAAAAAATACGAAAAATATTTAGTCGTTTTATAATCAAACTGTGGTACATGCCATCAGTGAATACTAGAATGATGAGTGTAGTGTATGTGAAATATACTTATTACTGAGAATGAATGGTATGTGTTTGAAAAGTGAGAGTTATGTAGAAAGTGTTTCAGAGGTAAGTGCCAAAGATGTGAGTCACATCAGAAGAGAGAGAGAGAGATACTGTGGTGGATGCTATAAATAATAGGCGGGGGGGGGATGCGAGTCAGATCATACATAGAATAAGTTAAATTGACCAAAATATGACTGATAACATTGGAGATATGGAGAATAATGAAGTGGATTCCCTTGGGGGGTGGGGGGGGAGTAATATACAAGGGTTGTTCGATAAGTTCGTGCAAAAATGAAGAAAACATAATTTTTTGGGGACAAACATTTTTTATATTTCAACATAGTCTCCTTTGAGGTCTATACACTTAGTCCAACGATGCTCGAGTTTTTTGATCCTGTCCATATAGTATGATTTGTCCAACTCTTCAAAATAGGCAGTTGTTTCAGCATCACCTCATTGTTTGATGAAAATCTCTTTCGTGCCAGTCATTTTTTCATGTTTGGAAACAGATAGCAGTCCAAGGGAGCCAAATCTGGAGAGGAGGGGGGGGGGATGCGAAAGGACTTCGTAGCATAAATCAAACAATTTTGCAGTCACAATTGCAGAAGAGTTTTGATCCAGTGTGAGCAAATGCGGCACCAATCTTGCATATAGTTTTCTCATATATAAATGTTCATGTAAAATATTATGTACGTGGTCATTTGAGATGCCTACAGCCTTAGCAATTTCACGCACCTTCACACTTCTATCATCCATCACCATATCATGGATTTTTTTTTTCAATAATTTCTGGAGCAGTGACCGCAACAGGGTGTCCAGAACGTTCAGCGTCACTTGTGCTCATATGGCCGCTTCGAAAGTTACTAAACCACTTGTAAACCATTCTAATTGAAGGTGCAGACACACCATAATGTTTATCAAGCTTAGCTTTGGTTTCCTGTGCCATTTTCCCTTTCAAAAAGTAATGTTTAATCACTACATGAAATTTCATAAAGAACATGTGAAACTTTACTTCACTCTCCATCTATGTCTATCCCCGTTGTGGGAGATAGTACTTTATAAATCAGCTTATCTTTCCTAACTTTTTTTTAATTGTGTGTGTGTGTGTGTGTGTGTATTAGGATAACCAAGTAATTTTATAAACTTGGTTATTTTAACTCCTAATCCCAAGTATGCAAACAATTAAGTTTGCGCCTGAAACAAAGTTCAAGTCTAAAGATGTTACTATTAAAAATTTTATTACATATATATATATATATATATATATATATAATTTATTTATTTATTTATTTATTTTTTAAATAAGTTAGGAAATTTATTGACCTTTTTTATCCAGTTATTCTTACATTAGCTACTTAGGTGGCATCTTTTAGAATTGTGAGTTATTGTTTAATTAGCTTGATACATGTACTGAAGATGCCCGTGATACTCGGTGAAAATTCTACTAATAAATAATATTTTACGTGAGTTAATTCCGTTATTATAATTTTAATTAGCTTTTGTCATACCTAGTTTTTCTCTATCTCATCTATATCCATTTTTTCACTAAACAATTTCTTCAAACACCAAATCCATTTAAGTGTAAATCTGTACAAGTAGAATCATTTCTATCATCAAAAACACTCCATATAGCAACATAGGCACAAAACATCTACATATATGTTTTGTCTCATTCCAAAACTTTTTCATATCTTCTCTCATGTCATATCATATTTATTCATGTTGACTGTTCCAATTAATATAATCTTATCTTCGACTTGTTCTGCTTGCTTGTATATAGCCACATCACAAACTTTTTCCATTTGCTTATCAAGCATACTTCTAATCACAGATCACCTGTGATTAGAATATTAATCATAGTGTCCCCCCCCCCCTCAGACACACACACATACACACACACCTTTTTCGGTTCATCTGCATTTCTCCCTGGTCAACTTTCCTACTTGTCATAGCCATGAGATTTCTGTCATTGTAATGCACTCGGTTTTTTTTACTTCTTCTACGAGGGCTGTTCATAAGTCCGTGCAAAGTCTAAGAGATGGCGCCATCATTATATATCGAGATTATTTTTAGTTGCTGGCAACAGTTGGAGGATCACACGCTAAGTTTCAGTCAGATAGATCTATTACTCTGTGTCTGGTGTTCATTTGAATCGATCAAGTACCATGATTTGTGAAAAATGGATGAGGAACCTACTTTTGTGAAGGACTTTTCTTGTTCCATTGAACACTATGTCTATGGCATGTTCTGCAGGTCCAGACTGTTCAGGTTCAAGGTATTGAATATAAAACTGGTGTTCTTCTAGCCGAATAAATACAGATCTTCCTGTTTGTCTGAAATAAGATAACCCACAAGAGCAAGGAATCTGGTAGACACCTGGATAACTAAAATGTGGAAGCTTGTCCTTTGGAGAAATAAGAAAGGTGGAGATTTTTCTGATTGGTCGAAAGGTAGAATTTTGGATCTTCATTTGGATGCTTTGGATATTATGATTAGTTTAGATGTTTCATTATTTACTAATGTTCCTTTATCTGACAGCAACAAATTGAATTACTGCAACAAGAATTTCCTTCAGACATTGTAAAAATATTTGATTTTGTAATACATTCTGGTTATTTTTCCTTTAAAAACAAGTTATATCAACAAATCAAAGGAACAGCAATGGGCAATCTTATTTCTCCTGCTATTGCCAACTTCTTTATGGAGCACTGTCAGTGTATTTTTGACAACATTTCTCCTAGACCTACTCATTGGTTCAGATATGTAGATGACATTTTTGCTATCTGGAATGGTGCTTTTGATGAACTACAACAGTAAATCTCTCTAAATTAAATGCCCCTCATCCAAGGATCCAGTTCACCCTTCATCTTCATCTTCTTTATACCCTCTTTTTACCTTGCGGTGTCGAGGGTCCATTGATCATCGGACCTCAATCCGTTTACAGGATAAGGTGGTCAGCCCTATGCCCCAGTATATCCTATGGCCCGTAGTGTTAAGTTCTCAAGGCCAGTTTGTCTGCTTTGTGGGATGAAAAACCCCAGAAAAAACTGGGGAAAAAACCCTGCTGTCCATGCCCAAGACTGGCTAACTTGGCTATGGCTGAGGAAGATCCTTCAGCTCCTCACGTCACCGACGGGAATCGAACCTAGGACACTTCCCCAGGCATATGGTTGCGAAGCGCATAACCACTAGGCTAACCCCAGTTCACCCTAGAAGTAGAATTAAATAAGCAGTTTTTAGATCTTTTAATTCTTCGCCAACGAGATGGTAACCTACATTTCTCAGTCTATAGGAAGAAGACTCATACAGGCCATTACATCCATGCTGAATCTCATCATCTTCCCGGTCAAAAGGCAGGAACTATTAAAACACTGGTTTATCGGGCCCACTCCCTTTTTTCTTCAGACGATCTATTACAGAAAGAATTGTAATATATTATTTCCTCCTTTTTATCTAATGTGTATAAGAATTCCTTCATCAAAAGAGCTTTGAGTAGTTTTGATATATCTTCTTCTTCAAATATAGAAGAAATAACGCATATTCCTATCCCTTATGTGGAAGACATTAGTGAATGCATAGCAAAAGTTTTAAAACCACTAAATATTTTTGTTGCCTTTCGACCAAGCAGAAAAATCTCCACCTTTCTCACTTCTCCAAAGGACAAGCTTCCACATTTAAGTTATCCAGGTGTCTACCAGATTCCTTGTTCTTGTGGGTTATCTTATTTCGGACAAACAGGAAGATCTGCTTTTATTCACCTGGAAGAAAAACAGTCTTATATTCAATACCTTGAATCTGAACAGTCTGGACTTGCAGAACATGCCATCAACACTAGACATAGAGTTCACTGGAACAAGACAAGTCCTTCACAAAAGTCAATTCCTCATGGAACAGCTTTATAAAGAAACATGTGAAACTTTACTTCACTCTCCTAACTTAAAGATCTGATGGTCTATGTCTATCCCCTTTTTGGATAGTACTTTATAAATCAGCTAATCTTTCCTAACTTTTTTCAATTGTGTATATATATATATATATATATATATAATTTATTTATTTATCTTTTTTTTTTTAAATAAGTTAGGAAATTTATTAATCTTTTTTAGTTATCTTACATTAGCTACTTAAGTGGCACCTTTTGCAATTGTCAGTTATTGTTTAATTAGCTTTATACATGACTGAAGATGCATATAATATTTTATGGGAGTTAATTCCTTTATTATAATTTTAATTAATATGTCTACTCACAGTATTTCCTTACTGAAACATATGACAAAAGCTGCTGCATGAAAGCTTGGACACTCACTAAGTGTGAAATAGACAGAGAGAGATCGACAGCATTGAAGAGATGACCCTCAGAATGGTGATAGTTTTTGTCAAACAAAAGTTAATTGAACCAATCAGGCTTGGAGAGTTGGTTGAATATGCATTAGCCTGGTGGTTGTGATCATGCGTATTCACTAACATAATTTACAGACAAGAATACATTATAACCATATATAAATTATATTAGTTTCTTAAGATGGTGCTGTACCTGCCCGTATGGGCCTCACAGTTGTTGGATCATCATATGCTAACTAACTATGCCAGGGTCATCAGAAATAAAGAGCAGTGAATTTTTAGCTTTGTTAAATGATTAGGGTCCAAAAATTCTTGGCATTCATGAGACTTATCAGTAGGATATCATTATGGTAACAGAATATGACTTGCACAGTATATCAGAGTATTACTACAAGGAGGGGGTCTGAAACATTTTCAGCCTAACAATAAAAAAACGAATTTATAATTTCAAAATTATTTTTATTTCTCAACATAATCTCCCTTAAGACTAATACATTAATTCCAGCGATGCTCCAGCACCATTATCCCATCCCTGTAATGGTTCTCAGTACGATCTGCAAAATACCCACTACAGCTGCAATCACCTCTTGATTCGAAGAAAAACGCTGACCAGTGAGGAAGAGTTTTAGTTTTGGGAAGAGATAGAAGTCAGAGGGAGCCAAATCTGGGGAATAGGGTGAATGTTCCAACAATTCATAGTGCAGATCCCTTAATTTTTCCATTGCCAAAACACCTTTGTGGTCAGATGCATTGTCCTGATGAAAGATGATTTTTTTCTTCTGCAAACTGAGTCTTTTCTCACGAATTTTTTCATCTAGTCTAATCAATAAGATCGGAATAATATTCCCCTGTTATTGTTTTACCCTTTTCAAGATAATTAATAAACAAAATGCCTTTAGCATCTCAAAACACTGATGCCGTGACCATTCCTGCTGATGGAACTGACTTTGTCTTCTTTGGCACTGAACAACCGGCTTCTGTTCACTGTTTTGACTGCTGTTTGGATTCTGGTGTGTAATGGTGAATCCAAGTCTCATCCATAGTAATAAATCGATGCACAAGATCAGTTTTATTCTTGTTAAACCTCTCCAAGCGCTGTTCAAAGATATTCATGGGAGTGCTTTTTAATCTGCTGTAAGCAAGCATGGCACCCATCTTGCGCAAAGCTTTTTCATTTGCAATTCTTCATGCAAAATATATCCTACACGTTCTTTTGAAATGCCTATAGTCTCAAATTTCACGCACTTTGACTCGCCAGTCATCCAATACTATATCATGCACTTGATCAATGATTTCTGGTGTTGTCACACTTTTTGGACATCCTTCGCATGGATCATCTTCAAGGCTGGTACTGCCATGTTTAAACTCGGCAGCCCATTTTTTAATTGTCGAAAACGAAGGAGAAGAGTGCCCGTAAACTTTTATGAACTTCAAATCAATTTCTTTTGGCATTAAACCTTCTTTTACAAAGAATTTTATAACCACACCATACTCAATTTTATCCATTTCAAGGGATACAGGCAACAGTTTTGCTTCAGACAGCTGTATAAAACAAACTACTGGATAGAATGACTTGCAATTTCACATGGATGCTTATGACAGATGTATCAACTTAGAAAAAATGATTATAGAGAATTAAATCCAACCAGAGTAGGTATCTATGGTATTGAATGGTTTGGAAGGGGGGAAAAATGTTTGGGTGAATCCATTGTTTCCTATCTCTTTGATTTTGTATATATTCTGTATATTTTACTGTCGAAGATTAATTATCCCAACAAAGAGAGGGGACTGATATAGGAAATTCTCTTTCCTCTCTACGAATTATTTTATGAAATGGTTATGAACATCATCTTCTCCAGTCATATTTTCCCAAACTCTACTGTCTGCCACACACACACACACACACACACACTCTCTCTCTCTCTCTCTCTCTCTCTCTCTCTCGAATATATTAATGATTTCGACCAGTAACAGACTGATTTGGAGGAAAATTGTAGATAGGAAGTTAGTAATGATGTAATTTTTTCATGTAGTACTATCATATCCTGTACACCCCTTGAGGGTACATGGCAGGAATTTGATGATGATGATGATTTCGACCAGTTCTTTATCAGAGTGGCATACTTTTGTTACAAAAATTTCATTTTATAAATACAGAAAAATCTTTGATTACTGTTTCTAAGTCTCTGATTATTCATGAACCTGATGGAGCACTCCAGTTTTCTATCTTTTGGAAAAAATACATAAAATTATTATTATTTAGGCCTCCATGGAGTCAGAAGACTCATCGTGGGAGGTCCTTCTTAGGAAACAGTCTATCATACCACTCCTTGAACTCATTGAATGATCTTTCTCCCACCAGTCTTACTGGCAGTGCATTCCACGTTTCAACCACCCTCCATGCAAAGAAACCACTCCTCACCCTCTTGCTTACAGCTTCCTTTCATAACCTCCAGGGATGGCCACTTGTCATCACTCCGTCCCGCTATTCAACCAAGCAAAAGAACTTCCCCAGTGTCAACCCTGTAACTACCTCTCAACAGTTTAAAAGTCTCAATCATATCACCTCTCCTTCTTCTATCTACCAAACTCTGCAGTCCACATTCCCTCAGCCGATCCTCGTAACTAGCATTGTACAGTCCTGAAACCTTTGTTATCTGCCTCTGTACCCTTTCCACAGATAATTTATCCCCTTCAAAATCCTCGGGACCAAATTTAAGAACAGTAGTCTAAGTATGGTCTGATCAGGGTCTTATACAATGGAACGATAACTCTTTTATCTCTGCAGGTCAGCATCCTTCTCAGTATTGCAGCAATCCTCTGGGTTACCTTCATCACCTTGCAATATGTTCCCCGAACTTCAGGTTTTTTGCCATGAACCCTTGGCGAAATACCATCCAGTCCCATAGCTTTACTGACATCCAGAGTACTCAGTATTTGGAACACTCTCCTCTTGCACCTCTAAATCTCGAACCTGCCATATCCCTCTAGAATGAAAACCTACTTCTCCAGGATGGAATACTCCAATAAAGTGTTCATTCAAAAACTTCACTATGTCCTCTGCATCAGTCACTCTATTTCCATTTTTATCCCACAATGTCATTCTTCCACAATCATTTCTCCTACTAATGGCCACATAGCTAAAATCCCTAGGATTTTCTTTGGATCTTAGGGTCAATCTCTTCTCATATTCCAGTTTTGCCTTCCTTGCCATACTAGTCACTCTCCTAGCCTGAGTCTTATATTCTTCATGCTTCTGCTGCTCTCCACCCCTCTCCTTATATCTCTTCCATAACCTCTTTTTCACCTGCAGTTCCTGTTTGATATTGTTTGTCACTTACTTTACACCAAATCGTGTCCTCTTCACTCGTGGAATACAGCTTACTATTGCTGCTAACAAACATTCCTTTACAATTTCCCAATCACTAATGATATCTCAGCCTTCCAATTCTGCCCTTCATGGAACTGCCGCAAGTTGATATCTAAGACTGTTATAATCACCCGCCTTGTAATTCCACATACGTTCCCTTCTCTTTGATACTCCTGCATGTCTATTCATCTTCCAAGTCAAACTACATGGTCACTCTCTCCAACTGGGGGAAGAGATGTCATCTCAGTTATAATCAGCACTTCTGATGCTATGACCAAATCCAAACTTCTTGTTCTCTCTCTCTCTCTCTATTACATGTTGCCTAAGAACATCTGTCTGTCGAGAATTCCCTTATTACTACATTCATTTTCCTCTTCCCAACTTATACTGCTGTAATTAAATCTCCCATAACAGTCATTCTTCTTGCACTTGCTAAGCTCAAATGCCTAAACATCACCTGCTCCTCACCCTCTGTGCTCCTTGGCTTGTAGCAACATCCCACTAAATATCCTGTTTTGTCCACCTCTACCTCACACCAGATGATGCCACATTCATGGACAGTATTATCATCATCATCCTCATAGGAAAAAAACTGTTATGGCCATAATTCATTGGGTGCACACAGTGAATCAGGAACTCAACACATTTGATCTGCATTCTTGTCTGGTGGCTTTGGCTAGGCCATTGTCACTAGGGCAACCACTAGTTGCAGGACTCTTGTCTCTTCCTCAAAGGAAGAGGTTAATGTATTTCCCTCCCTTATGCTAATAAAATTTTTTGGGCATTCCCAATCTCAAACATATCAGAGTATTATATTAATAGTGAATTGCTACTGGTTGTCAATGAAGCTAAACACATAGATGCAATGGTTGATAGAGAATTTGTTTAGGGGCCTCATTGCTAATGCAGTTGAGCCATCATATTAGAGAACTGCAGTTTTGAAGAGAAGACTATATTGTGGGACCAAGAAAGTTATTCTTCACTGTACAGGGCTTTGATAAGATTGTATATTAATTACTGTGCTTAGATATGGTCACTTGGGATTCAGAGAAGATAGAGAGATAGCTGGAAAGGCTCAGTATGCCGTAACTTTGATGTTATCTGGCACTTTATTAGCATAAGGGATTGTACATTGGCTAGAGTGAGAAAGCGTGGTTTTCACAGTTCTAGTGAGATGTAAGAGAATAGAGATGGTAGAAACATATAAAGGAATCTTAAGTATGAGTATGGACACAAGTCAGATGTTACATTGCATGGCCAGTGAGGAAAAACTCAGGGTTACCTCTAGAATCAGAGTAAGGACATGGTTAGGAAGCATATGAGGTCAAGATTCTTCTCTTGGTTTGTGTGGTGAGTGCATGGAATCTACTGCTTGTGAATACTGAGTGCATTTTCTAGGAAATTTTGTTTGCTGTAGAGAATGTTTTGATCTTTCACTGTTTGCAGTAGTAAGCTTAAAAGTGCATCGTTTTGTTCTAATAGTGTTTGAATTTCTTTACAGTGCACATCAGAATTTTGTTACTGTGCAATCTGCTGTATTAGAAGAATAACAGAGATTCTTCTGAATTCATTAATGTAAATTATTGCAGAACTGATACACAACAAAAGACTTTCGTTGGGTAAGCTACACTATAAACTGAGTTGAACAAGAATGCATAAGTGATAAATGACTGAATAGAAATACAAAAATGCTGGAGAATCATTGTTCCCTTACACCAGTTGGCTTCATGGGATTAAGTAAGAAGAGTGTCACTGTTTATTTCGTTTTTGTCTTCTTATGATAGGACAGATAGTTGTTCATGACATTTACACTAAATAGCGCTGAATTGTTGCAAGGTTAGCGTATGAAACTAAGTATAATTAATAAATACTTAATATTATGAAAAGCAGTCCTGAAAACTCATTTAAGGATACAAATTATGTATGATTCATTAATCAGTAAAAATAAATTATCACTAAAAAGTTAAAAATAATGTAACTATTTTCTAGGAGTCAATCAGGAAATCAGCTTATTGTGTGCTCTTGGGATGGTACTGTGGCTTACATAGACTTTACCGAAGAAGAAATTGGCAAGCCCGTGTCAGTAGAAGAAAAGGTGCTCATTATAAATTACATTAGACTTTAATCTTCGGATTTATTAAAGCTTAAATGTATAAAGTTTACTTTGTTCACCATTTAGGACTTGTCCATACATTACATAATATGCTTGCTGCCAGGGGGGGGGAGGTTGTGACATTGTGTAGCAATAAGGTATAGGTTTACAAATATGTTGCATAACAAAATATTTTTCTTGTTTTTCAGGAACCCACAGTTATTTTTCACATTGACTTTCTAATACAATCCACAATTCATGAATGCACATGGAAACAGTAATAAGCATATTCTTTGAAAAGATCTTTAGGTTTTCTCCTTGAAGAAGGAAAAAAAAAAAAAAATATATATATATATATATATATGTATGAAGATTGATTTACTCGGTTGTTATACATTTTTATAAAAAGATTGAATGACTAGAACTGAGAGAAATGAAAACAGAGTTTATTGGTACTAGCACAACTAGTTTCAGCTTGTATCAGCCTTCGTCAGGTTCACATTAAAAAAAAAGAAATAACCAGTAAAAAACATTTCAATGTTGAAGTCTGCACATTTAAAACTGTTCTCTCTTTGGCTTCATTGTTGGGCGTATGCATGGGTATAGCATCTCGTGAACACCAGTATTTGACTGCAGCACAATGACAGCCTGAAAGGTTGTAACTCAGGTTGTTGTTGTTGAGAATGATTTCCTTTGATTCTATTATCTTCCTTTTCAATTCATCATACCAACGGAAAATGTTATTAGACTTGTCCCATAGGACTGTATGGCTAGGGTTTTCTTCATTAGAATTGGCTGAGAATAGAACATGACTAGACAAAGCACTGGCTCGCGTTCTCTTGTAAGTGACATCTCTCTTGTGCTCCTCAATGCATAACTCGATTGACTTCTCTGTTTGGTCAAAGTAAGTTATGTCACAGTCGCACCAGATATAAATATCCTGGTAAACACCGGGATATTTAAGATTATGATGTCTAGGTTTTGGATGGTTCACTAGGGAGTGGAGTTTTGGAAGAGGAGTAAATAAAATTCATATGTTGTATTTCCCAAGAACCTTGACTAATTTGGAGAGCTTATGTATGGTATAGAAATATTACCTTTTACACTATTGGTCTCTTCATTATGGCGACCGGGAGAATTTAATAGGAATTTATCAGTAGTTTTTTTGAGGATAATCATATAGTTGGAAAGTAAACCTGAGAAAATTGAGTTCTTTATTAAGTTCTATCTCATCATCAAGAGGAGAGCGAGCATGATGTCCTAGAGTAGAAATGATTCCAAACTTTTGAGGAGGATAATGATGGGATTGACCGTGGAGATATCTGTTGGTGTGGGTAGGTTTTCTGTAAATCAAAATTTTAAGTTTTTCTGAGGAACGGGTCAGTTTGATGTCCAAAAAAGGAAGAGAACCATTAGCTTCAAACTCAGCCGTAAATTTTATGTTTGTTGTTGACTATTTAGATGTTTAAGGAAGTTCAGGAGAGATTCACGACCGTGGCTCCAAATTAAGAAAATGTCGTCAATATATCTTCTCTGAGTTCTTGGTTTTAAAGAATAAGAAGAAATGGCTTTAACTTCCAGATCTTCTAGATAGATCTTAGCAAGTACAGGAGACAACGGATTACCCATTGCAAGACCATGATTTTGTTTATAGACGGTATCCTGAGTTGATGCACTGAGTAAGGCCGTGATATTTTTAGATAATTTATCCTTGAGTAGTACAAGAACTTCGTCTGTAGGAACATTGGTGAATGAGGAGACTATGTCAAAGCTTGCCATGATTTCATCTTCCTTAATAATGATATCTTTTATACATGATACAAAATCCGCGGAGTTTTTAATAAAGGACGATGAATTGCAAAAATTTGAGAGATTTTGCCAGATATTTGGAAAGGTTGTATGCTGGAGAGTCAGTTCCTTCTACGATAGGTTGAAGTGGGTTATTTACCTTGTGAATTTCAGGTAGTTCATATAATCATCGAATAAGCAGATGGAGAGAACAAAGAGAAACATTTGCCTTTCTCTTCATTCTCTCCAATCGTTTGTTCTACGATTATATGGACTACCTAAAATTCACAAGGTAAATAACCCACTTCAACCTATCTTAGAAGGAATTGACTCTCCATCATACAACCTTTCAAAATATCTGGCAAAATCTCTCAACTGTTTTTCTGGCAATTCATCGTCTTTTATTAAAAACTCCACAGATTTTGTATCGTGTATAAAAGATATCATTACTTAGGAAGATGAAATCATGGCAAGCTTTGACATAGTCTCCTTATTCACCAATGTTCGTACAGACGAAATTCTTGTACTACTCAAGGATAAATTATCTAAAGAGATCATGGCCTTACTTACTCATTGCATCTACTCAGGATACTTCAAATTTCAGGATACCATCTATAAACAAAATCATGGTCTTGCAATGGGCAATCTGTTGTCTCCTGTACTTGCTAACATATATCTAGAAGATCTGGAAGTTAAAGCCATTTCTTCCTATGCTTTAAAACCAAGAATTTGGAGAAGATATTGGAAGTTTATTTTTCACTTGGTTAGACTATAATAAATTTAGTTTTAACCCTTTATCCGAGTGTAAGCAAACAAAGTTTGCGCCTGAAAATATCTTCAGGACTGGGGTAAGGTAGTGCAACACCAGGAAACTCCAAGCAAAGGTGAACCAAGCTCTCATCACTTCTTGTATCAGTATCTCCCATAATGCAAAGCACATCTCCTTGCGAACATGTATACTGCTATGCATTAAGGGAAGGGCCACTACCCGGACCGGTTTCAACCTTTATTGAGGTCTCGTAGTAGGAGGCAGACCCAAACGTGGAGATACTAAGGCAGAAGCAATAAGAGAGGTCATATTTACCTGTAGGAGTTGCCAACAGGTGTACCACCTTATTATTGGATTACTCTGGTGTTGCACTACCTTACCCCAGTCCTGAAGATATTTTCAGGTGCAAACTTTGTTTGCTTATACTTGGATAAAGGATTAAACTAAATATATTATAGTCTAACCAAGTGAAAAATAAACTTCCACCATCTTTCTCTAAATCCAGAGTAATTCAGTAATAAGATGTACACCTGTTGGCAACTCCTATAGGTAAATATGACCTCTCCTATTGCTTCTGCCTTAGTATCTCCATGTTTGGGTCTACCTCCCACTGACAAGACCTCAATAAAGGTTGAAATCAGTCTGGATAGTGGCCCTTCCCTTAATGCATAGCAGTATACATGTCCGCAAGGAGATGTGTTTTGCATTATGGGAGATACTGAGACAAGGAGTGATGAGAGCTTGGTTCACCTTTGCTCGGAGTTGCCTGGTGTTGCACTACCTTACCCCAGTCCTGAAGATATTTTCAGGCTCAAACTTTGTTTGCTTACTCTTGGATAAAGGATTAAACTAAATTTATTATGGAGAAGATATATTGACGATATTTTCCTGATTTGGAGCCACGGACATGAATCTCTCCTGAACTTCCTTGAACATCTAAATAGCCAACACCCAAATATAAAATTTACGGCCGAGTTTGAAGCTAATGGTTCTCTTCCTTTTTTGGACGTCAAACTGACCCGTTCCTCAGAAAAACTTAAAATCTATTTACAGAAAACCTACCCACACCAACAGATATCTCCACGGTCAATCCCATCATTATCCTCCTCAGAAGTTTGGAATCATTTCTACTCTAGGACATCGTGCTCCCTCTCTTGATGATGAGATAGAACTTAATAAAGAATTTTCTCAGGTCTGCTTTTCAACTATATGGTTATTCTCAAAAAACTACTGATGAATTCCTATTAAATCCTCCCGGTTTCTATAATGAAGAGACCAATAGTGTAAAAGGTAATATTTCTATACCATATGTAAGCTCTCCAAATTAGCCAAGGTTCTTAGGAAATACAACATAAGAACTTTATGTTGTATTTACTCCTCTTCCAAAACTCTGCTCCATAGTTCACCATCCGAAACCTAGACATCATAATCTTAAATATCCTGGTGTTTACCAGATCTGACGACTGTGACATACCTTACTTTGACCAAACAGAGAAGTCAATCGAGTTACGCATTGAGGAGCACAAGAGAGACTTCACTTACAAGAGAACGCATGCCAGTGCTTTGTCTAGTCATGTTCTATTCTTGGCAATTCTAATGAAGAAAACCCTAACCATACAGTCCTATGGTTAGGGGTTTAGTCTAATAACATTTTTCTTTGGCATGATGAATTAGAAAGGAAGATAATAAAATGAAAGGAAATCATTCTCAACCCCCTACATCTCAACAACAACCTGAGTCACAACCTTTCATACTGTCATTGTGCTTCAGTCAAATACTGGCGTTCACAAGATGCTATACGCATGCATACACCCAGCAATGAAGCCAACGAGGGAACTGTTTTGAATTTGCAGACTTCAACGTTTCACCATTGAAATATATATACACTAACTTTCCGTGTTGTTTACAGTTATTTCCTCGGTTTTTTACTGGTTATTTCTTCTTTTTTAATGTGCACCTGACGAAGACTGATACAAGCTGAAACTTGTTGTGCTAGTACTAATAAACTTTGTTTTCAATTCTCTCGGTTCTAGTCATTCAATCTTTTCATATATATATATATATATATATATATTCATTTTAATATAAACTGACTAAAAATCCGAGAATTATAACAAATTGAGATTTATTTGAAAACGCAACATGTTTCGTCGGGATCGACTTCATCAGGTATTAAGAACATAGAAAGCTATTAAAAGACACTGAAAAAAAAACATTGAGACACTCTAAAGCTATAATATTCGACTGTAAATTACAGTTATTATGAACTTGAGCTATAGTCCGTGTTAAAGTTCTGTTGTTGTACATTTGTGCGTGTGTGGAACTACGCGATCTCCAGTATATGATAGTAGAGCTGAAAGAGTCAGGCAAATTATAGCTGAGATTATTGTTCATATGAAGAGGGTCCAAGGTGATTTCTTTTGACTCGATAATGCGGCGTTCTACCTCATCATGGCAAATGTGTAGGTTTGAAAGTTTATTTTTCATTTGGTTAGAGTATAATAAATTTAGTTTAATCCTTTATCCAAGTGTGAGCAAACAAAGTTTGTGCCTGAAAGTATCTTCAGGACAGGGGTAAGGTGGTACAACACCAAGGCACTCCTTGCAAAGGTGGAGCAAGCTACCAACACTCCTATCTCAGTATCTCCCATAATGCAAAACACATCTCCTTGCGGATATGTCTAATGTTATGCATTAAGGGAAGGACCACAACCCAGACTAGTTTCGACCTTTATTGAGGTCTCTTCAGTGGGAGCCAGGCCCAAGTGGAGATACCAGGCAGAAGCATTAGCAGGTCATCTCTACAGCAGGTCATCTCTATAGGAGTTGCCAAATGGTGTGCCACCCTTTTTTAATAAATTACTCTGGATTTAGAGAAAGATGTTGAAAGTTTATTTTTCACTTGGTTAGAGTATAATAAATTTAGTTTAATCCTTTATCCAAGTGTGAGCAAACAAAGTTTGCGCTGCCTGGTATCTCCACTTGTGCCTGGCTCCCACTGAAGAGACCTCAATAAAGGTCGAAACTAGTCTGGGTTGTGGCCCTTCCCTTATCCGCAAGGAGATGTGTAGGTTTGAAGTTGTTGTCCAATTTACTTCATGTTGGCGGCTTTCGTTGTTCGTGTTTATTGAGAACAGGACATGGCCTGATAGGGCAGTAGCTCTGGTTCTCTTGTAAGCAAGGTCTCGCTGGTGTTCCTCGAGACATAGGAGGATAGATTTCTCCGTTTGGCCATAGTAAGTTTTTCCGAACTCACATGTGAATTTGTATACACCTGGGAATTGTAGAAGGTTGTGAGATTGTTTGTAGTTGCTGAAACTTGATCCTATTTTTGGAAGAGTCGAGAAGCACGTTTGTATGTTAAATTTCTTTAAGATTCTACTCAGTTTTTTGGATAGCGTGCTGATATATGGCAAGGAGATATAACCTTTGGAGTCATCCTGTGTCTCTATATTGCTATGTTGACGGTGGGATAATTGTTTGTTGATACTTTTTAAAGAGTAGCCATTGCTTTTAAAGGTCCATTTATGATATTGTAGTTCTTTTTTTAGTTCTTCTTCATCTGACAGTACAGATCTTGCACGATTCGCAAGAGTTGATATAATACCCAACTTTTGCGCTGGATGGTGATGTGAGGATGCATGCAAATATCTGTCCGTGTGTGTTGGCTTTCTAAATATAGAGACTTTTATTGATTCAGGTGTCTTGGTGAGTTTAACATCTAGGAAACAGAGGGAACTATTTTCTTCAATCTCCATGGTCAATTTGATATCCTGATGGAGGTTGTTTAAGTGGTTGAGAACCCTGTGAAGATTCTCAATACCATGTTCCCATATGAGGAATATATCTTCCACATATCTAAGCCAAATTCTTGGTTTTAAACTAAAAGAGGAGATTGCCTTTTGTTCAAAATCCTCGAAAAAAATGTTGGATAATATAGGAGGGGGGGGGGGGCTTTTTATAGCTAATCCTTTGACCTGTTTATAAAGTTTACCTTCGAATTCAAAATAGCCAGAGTTTACACAGTGGGATAGTAGAGAGAACATTTTATTTGAAATCTTGTTGCGTTTTCAAATAAATCTCAATTTGTTATTATTCTTGGATTTTTAGTCAGTTTATATTAAAATGAACATATCCGAACTCTGAGTTAATAATAGTAGTCATATATATATATATATATATATATATATTGTGAATATTCATTTTTTACTCAGTAGAAAATATTATAAATTATTTTAAATGACTGATACCAAGAGATAAAGAGATGACATGGTTTATTTAAAAAGATACTACTAGTTTACTAGTTTCGTTGAATGGATCAACTTCTTCAGGTATCACAATCAAAGAAATAAACAAAATATAACAGAGACTTAAAAATTGCATTAACAGTACTACTCCAAAAAAACAGTAGTACATTTCGAAAACAGTAATGGAAGCTTGAGTTTCAAATAAAAGTTGACTACGTGCTGTCACGAATGCACCAGTATTGAACAGAGGCAACGTGTGCTTCAGAAAGATTAAAACTTAGGGAGTTATTGATATGGGAAGAATCTAAGGCAATTTCTCTGGATTCGACAATCTTTCTTTCAAGTTCATCATAGCACACATGGATATTAGAAGTTTGTGTCCAGTCCACAATGTGTTGGTGGCCTTCATCTGAGTTAACGGAGAAAAGAACGTGGCTAGAGAGAGCACTGGCTCTAGTCCTGTTGTAGGAAATATCTCTACGGTGTTCTTCCAAACGTAGAAGGATGGATTTAGCAGTTTGACCATAGTATGCTTTCCACAATCACATAAGATCTCGTGGAAAGCCATACTATGAAACAGAAAACATCAGACACGTACAACTGTACCATCATTTCTCATATTACTCATCTGTCAATCCTTCTTTATCCAGAAGGATTGACAGAATCCATTTTTCTTTCTTTTTTCTTCTTTTTTTTTCCTTTTAACTGTTCAAGTGGCATTCTAGTTGAAACATCTTCCCAAAAATAATCAGAGCAATTCCTTCTTGCATCATCAGTTGGGAGAATACCAGTTGCAGCAATCCCCTCCATAAAACTTTAAACTTTTTGAGAGGAATGATATCAGAGTGAGATCTCCTCAGTGTTCCTGATGAGGAGATTTGCTGAGAATTAAAATATCTAAAAATGATAACCATAATAATTCTTATATGTAGGGGTGATATTCTGGTCCTGACTAGGAATATCATCATTACAAAAAGCATCGCAAATCTCCCACATCACTAAAAGCATGATAATTCAACCCCCCCCCTCTCTCTCTCTCTCTCAAGCTCTATATCCTGAACTCTTTGCACGGCGTCAGAAATATGATCATTCTCCAACTGTTTGTCATGACTCTGCCATCTGCTGCACTGGGCACAGATGGCAGAGATATGTAGGAATATTCTGGTTTCCCAGGATACCATCCCTATGTGTGAAAATTCTTATTATGGCTGTCACTCCCTGATATTTTTAATTCAGAGCAAATATCCTCATCAGGCACATCAAGGTCCCATTCTAATATCACTCTTTTTGAAAATTTAAAGTTTTGTTTGTGTGTGGGAGTAGGGGGGGGGGAAGGAATGCTTACTGTAATTGGTATTCCCATGACTGGTGTTGCTATTTGTAGGAAAATGTTCTCTGCCAATGCAGCACTGAAGGCTGCAAAAGCAGAACACTGAAATGTGTTAACTGTGATGGATTATCATTGAACTGATGTTCAGTTGTACCAGTGGTGGAAGAATGAGAAAGAGATTCGAAAGATCAAGGCAGAGCAGAATATACCATATCAGGAGATGAAGCAGAATGTACCATCATCAAAACAACAGTGGAAAATTCTTTCATGCTGAGAAAGTAACAGTAAAAATAAAGTATTGTAGGGGCACTGATGACACGTATGACTAGTGCACTTCCTCACAATTACATCATCCATAAATGGTAGGATTTACTTGCATTCTCAGTTGAGTGAATCAGAGAAAAATAAAATGAATATGGACTTACTCCTATAAATATGAAAATTGATTTCACTACATAAAAACCTGCTGGTTAAAAATGAAACAGAACATCTGCCTCAGAGAATTAAGGACATATCTCCAAACTCATTAATAGATGGTATGGATAGCCCCCAAAGAGGAAAATAGAACTATGAAAATACTCAGTACCCTGAACAGAGTTGAATTATATGATATCTTAGATATTTTTCCCAAGGAGGAAGTGATGGGCACAATTCCTCAAAAAAGGAAAAATCTAAGATGATAGAAATAAGATTACAAAACATTGGAAGTCAGATGGGATCGACCAAAAATAAATAATGGAAGCATTCCTTTGATGGAATTGTTGCGGACTCCACAAAAACATCTACATCAAAGTCCTCCTGCATGTATAAACTTTGTCCTGCAAGAGACATACTTAAAGCCTATGTTACGGAATATTGACCATCATCTGTAAAGACTGATTAGGAGTTGAGCTGTCCAGAGAGAAGTTGCCATCCATTCCAAGTTCATCTCATTGCTGACGTAAAGGCATCTGCCTCTCAGCAGGACTCCATTAGTATAAGGGTGTATTTAAACAGCAATAACATTCCATGGGGTAGCACATTTTAACATCAGGAAGAGGATTATAAGGCATGTGACCTGTAATAATCTAGCTCTCTTAACAGGGCAACACTTTTTTCCATATTGCTTACTCAAACATTCACTACTATTAACAATCTCTTTACTTCCCTTTCCCCCCATTCATTAAGTGGGAAACTGATAATTTATAAGTGAGTGGTAATTTTACCACGAAATCCATTCTTTTACATGGGCAGCCATGTACTCTAGCACAGATATCACAATGAGAAATAGACCACACTGACTGGCTCACCTTTCCCTCTTTAGCAGATTTGATTTTGTGGCTTATCTTCTATCTTCTTTAACTTATCTTATCTTAAAACTTATCTGCTATCATTGATGCACTTTGTTGTGTCGTCCATCTTGCTAACTGATCCATTTATGTTGGTTAGTTGGATCTATTCTTATTTCTTTAAATTCCGTTTTTATTTTGTTAAATGCTGATTGATACTGATCCGAATATAAGGAAATTTATATTATACTGCGCCACCCTATATTCAGATTAGTCTATATAATACAGAGGAATCAATCATCAACTAACTCTTGCAATCTCACTTTATACAGGACGAGGTTAATATTATCATTTAAGGTTTCTGCAAGGTTCGAATAAGTTTTATGAGTGGTGCAATGAAGAAAAATCAGGAACAACAAATGAAGTCAATAAAATAAACATTTAATACAGGGTTATAGAACCTGTACATTTAAGCATAATTTTCTAAGCAAGATAATCTAATTGAACAATATTTAAAATATCTCTGAGAAACTAGTAGCCACTCGGTTTGGTTTAAAGATTAAGTTAAATTTTCAGATCTTATTCGTCAATGCTTAAATACTATTATCACAACTTGTCTCTATTCAATGAGATAATTCAATTCTTTTATACGTCAACTTAATTCAAATACTCATAACAAACATAATACATTAGGCATCAAACATTCAGCTGTCAATTCTAAATTCTTCCAAATAATTGAAAATGGTTCACACAGCTCAATGTTCCAGGATTTTACAGTAATTATTCTTAAGGTAGAATTCTCTAATTCTCTCTTAGTCAACAAACACTTAATTTGATGATGAGGCAGTTATCATTTCAAGGGGGAAACACTTTAAAGCTCTATACTTCGGCTATTTTTAGTAGAACACCACAGTTAATGTTAAGCTATATCAGGCGGAGCTAACTCTTATTTCTTCACACTGAAATACAAAAAGGACTGCTTTACCGAGTTACACCTTTTACACACTGGATTCATTATAGGCTCACTTAAAACTGTAGTTAACTATTACTTTGAAGTAACACTATTCAAAAGAAATCTTCACTATAATAACTGAAATATTAAACATAGAGCTTCACAAGTCTTGACACACTCGTTTTAGGTAATCTACTTATTCCTTATTTTCTTCTATGCATTAAATTCAGCTTTGCACTATTCTTCCTCAAAACAATTCATTAATTCCTCACAACAATAAAATGTGAATCTTCATTCACATTTTAACATTTGATTAATTTGTGGATTATCTTGTTTAACTTATCTTAAAACTTATCTGCTATCATTGATGCACTTAATCATATCACAGAATGTATAATAGAAGTTGTCATAATTGCAAACTAAAACTCCCAGTCAGTTTTTAATTTTCCCTAAAGCTGGTGGGATGCTGAATCTACAGCAATCAAGAAAATTCAGAACAAAGATTGTGTTATCTTTAGCAGGTACACAACAGCAACAAATCTGATTGCTTTCAAATCTGTTTGAGCATGATATATCCATCATCAGAGAGCCAGAAGGATTCAGTTAGTTGCTCCTGTTATCACTGGCTTATGGTTGGCTGTTTTCAAGGTCAATGATAAGAAATTTAAAATTGTCCGTTGGCTGTTTAAATCTTGCTGCTGCTTCAATCTAAGAAATTTGGCTACTTTTACTTTATTTCTAGGGTATGTTTAGTTGAGTTGTAAGTAATCTTCTCAAGATACGTCCTAAATACTCTGCTTGGAAAGAAGTCAATGGACACCCCCATGGGCAAACTGCATTGTGACATGTAACACGTCATGTTTGTAGCCAGTATAAATTGGAGGAATATGATGCTCCCAAATCACTGCATCTGTTTCCAGGTAAAATGGCTGTGAGAAGGGAACTGAGAGAGTTTGAAAGAGACGTTTTGTGATAAGATGCCATGTTGAGGGCCTATCTTTTCAGCAAATTGTTGGCAAATTGGGCCATCCCAGATCAATAATCAGTGATACCATACTGAGATGGTATCACTGATTATTGACAACCCACCATACTCACTGAACGTGACCGTATGGTGCCACAAAGGATAATTTGTAAAAACTGCCATTTGTCTGGGTGATGCATTTAATGGGGAGTTTTGGGCATTGACTAGAACATGAATCTGCACAAAATCATTCAGAACCAAGGTTCACAACATGAGTTTCCATGGTAGGACTGCAATATGCAAGCCCCACATTACCTGAACCATTATGCAGTGTCATCTTCGGTGGTGCAAAGAGTGTATACAGTGAGACATTGAAGCTGTGTTATGGAGAGACAAATCATGCTACACCTATGTCTCTAACCAGAGTGCATAACCCACCTATGAAATTCGCAGGTGAGTGTGTGATGGTATGGTCCTATTTTTCCTGATTTGACCTTCGACCTCTGTTTGAGGTACCACAAACATTGAACTCTGAGAGGTGTCTGAACATTCTGGACATTGCAGTGCTTCCTACTTTTTGGGGGTTTCTATGGAAATGGCCTTTGACTGGAACATGAATTTTTCAGCAAGACAGTGCACTATGTCATAAGGCTGCTACTGTAACTGTGTGGTTTGTGGACACGAACATCACCACACTTGACTGGCCTCCACAGAGCCCTGATCTCAACCTTATTGAACATCTGTGATCACTGTCGTACACTTGTGGAAAGCATGCCCTGAAGGATTGTTAGAGTTATTGCAGTGAAAGGTTATTAAGGTGGGTTCCATGGCTGTTTATTCCTCACACTATGGTGTCCTTTGACTTCTTTCCAAGCAGCGTATCTGGTTTAAATAATTGAAAAGTTCCAATTTAAAAATTTAGAACCTGATTTTGAGCAAGTGCTAAGTTTTTGTGAGTACTCTGCTATCTGTGCATTGCTTTCTCCATACAGTTATGGAAGGCTCTATGAATTTATAACTATACGGAGAAAGCAGTACTCAGAGAGCAGATTCAAACTACTTGCAAAAACTTAGCATTTACTCAAAATCAGGTTCTAAATTTTTAAATTGCAACTTTGCAGTTATTTAAATCTGGATATTTGGGATGTGTCTTGCGAATTCCTGACAACTCAGCAAACATACCCTGGAAACAAAGTAAAACTTATATTCACATTTCCTAGATTGAAATAGCAGCAAGATTTAAACAGCCAACCACAAGCCAGTGATCACAGGAGTAAACTGCCTTCAAGGAATAGTCCTGTGATTAACCTTTTAAGCGATCTCCTGAACACTGATGAACTCTCACTACTTAGTAAAGGCTTAAACTTTGCTGTGGCACCTACAACAGTTAACAAATTGGATTTTATTTATCATATTGAAAGAAGTATAAGATTTCTTTCTACTGCCATACTAATAAAATACAATTAGAAACTTCTAATATTTTAAATAATACTAAAGCAATATATAGCAACCTCGCTAAAACTGAATTAGCAACTGTGAAATCTTTAAAAATAAGTGAGGATATCATAATTACCAGAGCTGTTAAAGGGAGTGCTATTGTTATTTTAAGCCAAACAATGCACATTAAAAAAATGAATCAATTAGTCTCAGACAACACCTGTCAACTTGTGAAATATAACCCAACTAATTGAATTAAAAAGAAAATAGTAGAATTACACTTAAATTAGTCACTTCCTAGCCTGCAAACAGTTAAACTACTTCTACACTATTGTCCCCCCCCCCCCCCAAGAATTTATGGTTTGTCTGAGATTCATAAGCACAACGTACTGCTTCAGCCAGTAGTTGAAGGTATCGACACCCCCACTTATCTAGTCAAGAAACTAACATAACACTCACAGAGTTGGTTGATCATTCTTCCTCCTATATATAAACACACACAATGCTTTAAATTAAGCATGTCATGCTTGATAAAAGTGACTTATTAATCAGTTTGCTTGATATATCTGCCATTTTCAGAAATGTCCCAATCAGTAATGCAATTCTTCTTTTACAGGAAAATTTCCACCCAGTATCTTGTTGCTCTTTTGTCCATGTACTGCTTTCTGGTTATTTTGTGTGGCAAAATACCTTTTATTTCTCCCCCCCCTCTCCCCCAATTGATAATGGACGTGCAGCTTGCTCTAAATTCCTTTACTTTAATAAAAGTCGGAGTCTGGCTTAGGTACGTTGACTGTTTTTTGTTTTCTGGTCCCACAGCCACCAGACTTTAGACACTCCTCAGCCACCTGAACAAACAACACAAATACATACGATTCAATTCACAGTTGAAATTGAAAGTCAGAACAGACTTCCATTTCTAGATACACATGTACACATCTTTCTTCTGGCAGTCTTTCTCTCCCTGTTTACCATAAGCCTACACAATACTGGGCAATACATACACACAAACTCTCACCACTTTTCCAACTCAAAAACTAGGTCCTAATTCTTAGATAAACTTATACGTTGGTTATACATAGCTTTTAATTTTCCCAGAAATGACAATGTATACTAGAATATTAATTAAAAACTTTAATCAGTACCTTCCTATATTTTGGCAATGTTACATTGTTGCCATCTTCAGGGATCACAAAACAATGATATGTGCACACAGGCACTAACACTAAGCAAATGAGGCTGAAGAAAGGCAACTAAAGTCAGTCCTAGAGTCTTAAAGGTGTCCCATAGCTGACTAAATTGGGTTGTCTTTGGCTGATGTTCTTAGAATGCAAGCTTCCCAAATTTGGAGCAGTCCCATGCACCCAAATTGTTGAGGTTTGGGAAGTTTTTCAGAGCTGAGGCTGATTCCAGGAATAATCTTTCATACTTATACATGCGGTGTAATAAAGTGGCCTTCTTCCAGCATATTCTCTGGTGGGTGTCCACCAGAGAATATGCTGGAATTTTCTCTGGTGGGTGTCCACCAGAGAAAATTGCATGGTCAGCAAGTTCCGATAAATGTATCCTTCAAAATTCTTCTGAATAACCTGATATTGGCTGTCGTGCCTGTTTTGCCGTAGTAGGACAGTTTGCAACTTCAAGGTCCCTGGAAATTGGCATCTCTAGTAGGGGAAGTGGCTGTTCTGTGGAGCAGATAAGATATGCCAATTTCTTATGTGGTTTGTAACAGGTTGTGAAGTCATTTTCTTAGGAATTTTTGTTAGGTTTTTGGATGTACCCCAGATATAAGGAATGGTGATAGATTTTAGAGTAATCTCTATTATGAAGGGAGGTGTGTGTGTGGGGGGGGGGTTACCTGGTTTGGGATTTTTAGACCATCATTGATGTTACGATTATGGTGGTTGATTAGAATTTCACAGGTCTTTTTAAATTTGTGCTCATATCATATTTTGGTGTGAAAATTCTATATGGAGTATTCAGGATATGATCAGAGAGGCTAGATTTACCATAGTTATTAAATTTAATGTGTTATGTTCCTTTGGGGGTGGGGGTAGGAATTGTCCAGTTTCACCTATATAAGGTAAGTTACAGATGCATTGAATATGGTATACTTCAAGGTAGGCCAAGGGAGGAAGGGCGATCCTTGGAAGAGTTGAATAAGTTCTTTAATATTTAATATCAATTCAGAGATAATGTGAATTTGTTCTCTGACCATGCTATAAAAAAAAAGCTTATATCTTTGATATAGGGTTTTTTTTTTTTTTTTCCATTAGAGGTCAGGTCAGTAGTTGATCAAATCATTGTCACTATGCCATTCTGATTGAATTGTAATATAGCTTGTCTCTGTATATATTGTGTATACTCCAGTTGATGACCTTAATATGAAGGTCGAAGCATCAGGAAATTAAAGTAATTATTCTCAACACAGTAGTATTCTCCATAATTTATGAAATCGAATCCATTATGTGGTCGTTAAACATCTGTCACTATCATCAACTGATCCACATCATCCACATTTACTGTGCCTCATTAACAAAATTTTCTGTGATAACAAATTTTTCAATTCCTTGTGAAGGGCAGCTATCACCTTTCCAAAGCCAGGCAAGTATACAAAAATTCCATAAACTATCCAGTAACTTCTTTGACTAACTGTCTCTGCAGTATCCTGGAAAAAATGGTTAACTCTCATCTCTTATGGTCCCTAACAATTAATAACTTTTTTTTTCTTCCTCACAGTCTGCCATTTGAAACATCATTCAATACTAGGTCATCTCATTAGACTGGAAACATCCATTAGAGTAGTTTTCCTTAAAAATAGACACCCAGTATCAGTTTTCTTTGATTAATTGAAAAAGCATACGACTCATATTAGAGGTTTGGCATACTCGGAGACCTTACAAGAAAGGAAGTTGTTCTTGCCTGATTCTTGCAAAGCATATACTCTGCTGTGTTTGGAGTCCTCCTTTTGGAATGAACTGCACCGTGAATTGAAAGCTTATTGTGACAGGATAAATGTACCCTTCAAAATTCTTCTGCTTCTGGACAATGCACCAGGACACCTCCAAGCATCGCTGAAATTGCTGAGAATATCAAAATTATTTTTCTGCCACCAAACACAACATCCCTCATTCAACCCATGGATCAGGGTGTTATTGCAACTTTCAAGAGTTATCTCCGCAGAACATTTTCACAGCTAGTTCAAGTTGCATGTACCAACGGTGAAGATAAAATTTCAGTGAAAGAATTTTGGAAGAAATATGATATAAAAATAGCAATTGACAACATTGGAGAGGCATGGGCAGAAGTTAAGCAGTCCTGCATGAAGGGAGTTTGGAAGAAAATTTGGTGTGGAGTTTCTGATTCTAATGATTTTGATCCTGAAAGTGAGCTTGCCAACTCAAGACTTGACATAGATAAAATAGCAAAATCTGTTGGATTTGAGGATGTAGATGAGACAAATGTGGATGAACTGCTCAAGTCCCACTCATCAGAGACTCACTAATGAAGATCTTCTGGAAATGGAAAACAACATGAATGATGAAAGTCAGGAGCCCTTTGTTGCTGAGCCCATCAAACAGCTTTCAACAAAACAAATGACTGCATTTTTTTTAAACACATTGACAATGCCATCAGAATAATTGAAGAAAATGATCCTAATGAGACTAGAAGCACCAAAGTTGCGAGAGAAATTCAGAATTCTTTGACTTGCTACAAAGAACTTTATAGGGAAAGGAAGAATGCTGGCCATCAGCTGAGTCTCGACTGTTTCATTAAAAAAGTTGAGATCATCAGCCTATCATCCCAGGGACTTCAAGAGAGTGATGATCCAGACTCACCAGACCAAGTCCATTCATTATCTGATGAATGATCCGACTGTCAGAAGTGTTTAGGTGTTTATGACATTGTATTAATTAAATTCATTCATCCAGCCATTCATTCATTCAAATTTGTGTGTTTTGTTTATAAGTTTAAATAATTCATTCATTAAAATTTCTTTTGCTCACAGGTGTAAAGTTTTCATTTTTTTTATCCTTCTGAAGAAACCCCTATCTCTATCTCACTTTATGCGATTTCGTGTTGCACAATTATTTCATAGAACCAATTAATCACGTAAAGCAAGGGACACACATATATCTTATCAGATGTATGAGATATATCTCATGTTTTTACTTTTCTACAGTGTATTAATTTATATAATCTTCAAAATCTCCATAAGTACATATTTCTATATGATTTTTTTGATGTATACTGAAATTTTTAAATACGAGTTCCTTTATATACTGTAGTTGCTTTTTACTCTTTTAAACACTGATTTTGTGCATTAGAACCATAGCTGCTGATTCATTGTGAAATATAAAAACAATTTTGTATGCAGATTCCCTTTCATGGAAATCATGTATCAGTGGATTCTCTCAATTAAGAGTTTAGAATTGTGATAGAATCTTGGTTCCCATAGAAGATAAGGATGTTTTAGACATTTAAAAAATATCCAGAAGAAATGTGATCAATGAGTACTACATTCAGAAGTGAAAAGCAGATTGTATTTTGCCAGAAATGTTCAGATATGAAGCATAAAAATTTTACAATGGTTATATTGCATAAAAAGTTTAAAAAAGTCAGAAGATTGAACTAAACCTCATAGTCAGTATGTATAAAAAAAGGGAAATAAAACTGACTGAGGATTAGAAAAATTTCCTTACTGAGTATTCTGGGTTTATGCAGGTATTGCACAAGAGATGCATCATGGCCAGATTTTTGCTTTAAGACAAATAGTTCATAAATTATAGGAATATAACAGGGGTCTGTATTTAAGTTTTGTGGATCTGGAAGTGGTATATGATAAAGTGCCAAGAGAAAAAGCTCTCAAATACTATTACAATTTCATGGTATAAATAGGACATTACCCAGAGCAATGCATACATAATCCGTATTCAAGTTTGTCAGTAATTAGAAATGAATGATGTATAAGAACCCGGGGTGGTGTAAAAGGGTGCACACTATCTTTATTGTTCTTTATTATCTATAAAGAAAACATTAAGGTGAAAGAAATTTTAATATTATTAAACCTAATATCAGAAACCTGACATCAGAGATATTACTCATCTCTTGACTTCATCATCATCATCAAATTCCTGCCATGTACCCTCAAGGGGTGTACCGGATATGATAGTACTACATGACAAAAAATTACATCATTACTAACTTCCTATCTACAATTTTCCTCCAAATCAGTCTGCTACTTGTCAAGACTCCAACATTATCAGATCTTATATTTCTATCGTCTAAGGCACTTTGTGCCGCATCAATCCACCTATATCTTGGTCTTCCTCTGGGTCGTTTTCCTGCCAGCCTGGCAGAGAACACTTGTTTTGCTAATCTTTCCTCGCCCATTCTGTGTAAATGACCATACCACCTGAGATTAGCTCTGCTAACGCATTCCTGGATGCTGACAATGTCAGCATCCAGGAATGCATTAGCAATCTCTTGAACTTTATTTTGAACTAAACAATCTCTTGACTTTACCCAGATAATGCTGTTGTCTTATAAAAGTCCACTACAAATTTTTAGGCCTCTTTAATAAATAACTGTCATAACACATTTAATGTGAAAATCAGTATTAAAGAGACAAAACTGTGAAAATAGTTTTTGTTGAGAATAGAATTGGATACTAGTGGCCATAGATATAAGAGGTGTGATGAATGAATATTAGGGTATTGATGATGTCAATGGTGGAATGCTATTAAAAATAAAGATCTGAACTCAATATCATTAGTGCTCAGGAAATTGTAAACAGAACTAATCTAAGATGATACGACCACTTAAATAGAATGGTAAAGGAAAGATTAGCAAAACAAGTGTTTGGTCATCAAGATGTCTTGATTCAGTTACTTGTACCTTAGAAGACTGAAACCACCCTGGTTGATGGATGGATTGTGTGTTTTCCAACCCACTTACTTTTTGTTTGAATCCCACTGTGGCCTGGATGCTTATGAATGCCTTTTAGATGGATTTCACCTTCTAGTATGTAATCCATCCAAAGAAAGTGTGAAATACATCATTGAAGACTCCACCTTATTGGAGTCTTCAATGATGACTCCAATAAGGTGAAGTCATCATTGTAAAAAAAAAATAGTTCCACACAGTCTTTACAGCAAAGATTTTAGATATCAACAACTTCGTAGAGTAATTTCTAGGAAGTAGTTGATAGAAAGCTACTAATAATATATACTTAAAAATGCATTACTATCATAGCATCTTATACACCTCTTGATTCCACATATCAGGAAATGATGATGATGTGCTTATTATACTGTTGCAAAACAGTATAATATTTTAATTTAAAAATTAAAATTTAATTCATTAGTTAATATGAATTTTTCTTTTTGTGAATTGCAATTTATGTTGGCTTTTATATAATGTGTATGTTGTGCTATTTATTTAGTCTACATATGCATTTATTTGTATAGAGTCTTCTTCACCAAAGGCTTTATGGGAAAAGTATGGCAATGACAAACCATACTACTTCTTCAGCAGCTACTGTTATTGAGAATCCAGAGCTTCTTAAACTGCAAGAGGAGCAGCGAAAAAAAGAAGAAATAAAGAAAGAGTTTGTTGCTGTTAATAACATAGCTAATGACACTAAAGCTATAAAGCCTGAACAACAACAACAACAAAAACCCTTAACACAAATAAAGGTAAAGCATCGTGCTTTACTCTTCCTGTTATTTTTTTTTCCTTCTGTGCATACAATATAACATTTTTGATAGAATTAATATATACAACAAAAGATGATTTATATTCAATAAAATAATTAATTTTGTATTTCAGGTATGATCAAATAAGCCTTTATTCTCATTGAATGCCTAGAAAACATGATAGATAACATGACCTTCCTCCGAATCTTTTTCCTGATTATTCTTTCATTTCCCACATTCTTAATCACCAAGTTAGATTAGCTTTTCTTACATCTTTTTTTGACCATTACTACTAATTTCATTTCTAATTTATTCATTTTTGCTGAATCCTGTCATGTTCAATTCTGTAATTTTTCTTAAAACTCTCTCTGATCAAATCAGGTCTGTTTTATTTTGATTTCAACTTTCAAGGTGATATATTAAAGGAAATGTGAAAACTGTTTTGTATCCAACTAACCTGATGTTTTGGCTAATCTCATTTTCTATGTAAATCATATTTGACAAGAAATAATAGTTTTCATCCTTTACCCAAGTATAAGCAAACAAAATTTTGCATGTGATTTATCTTTGTTACTTGCATTACTTTATGTGTATACTTTTGTTTGCTCATGCTTCAGTAAAGGATGAAAACAAGAAAATATATACAGCAATCCCTCGATTAATGTGCCCCGGATTAGTGCGTTTTCGATTAATGTATCCCGATACCCAAATTCAATTAGTGCGCCTACATGTATCTTAAAAATAAATGCTACAGATTTTAAAATTTCGATCTATACATTTTTTTATGGCTAACTATTTTAAAAAATCACTCACCAGGATGAAATAATTTAGTTACCGATTTGAAACATTTTACAAAGTTATTTTTTAATGGCATACTACACCATTTCCATGTACACCATGTTCCAAATTTATGGCCAAAATTTATGTCGTCTGCTTTACATAGCATTTTGCTGATCATATCTCGTGCAATTGTTTTCCATACTTTTTTATTTTAAATTATTTTCCTAGCCATGATCATGAGTAAAAGAATTAGCGAGCAAAAAAACAGAAGTGTGAAAATGATTCGAAAAGTAATCTGATTGGAAGAAAAACTTGAAATAATAAAGAAAAATGAACAAGGTGAGTCCAGAGCAAAGATAGGACAAGAACACAAAAATGAGTGAATCAACTGCTGAATACAAAGAGAAAGGTAAGGTTGCTTCAAGTTCATCATGCATTCACTCGAAATCAAAGTATTATAACGATTGAATTAGAGAGACTTCTTTTTACATGGATCAAAAACTGTAACCAAAAACAGATCCCACTAAGCACTGACCTTATTAAATCAAAAGCATTGTCTCTTTGTAACCTGGAAAGAAAGGGCTATCAATGATGAAAAGAAGAATTCCACATTAGTGCTGAGTGATTTGAGAGTTTCAAAAAGAGAAATAGCCTACATAATGTTCTAATCACAGGTGAAGCTGCAAGTGCAGATAAGATATCCAGAGATTTTAAAGAAAATTGTGTAAGAAGGGGACTATTGTGATCAACAAATATTTAATGTCGATGAAACCAGCCCTTTTTTGGAAGCGAATGCCTTCCAAGACTTTTCTGGCCAAATCAGAGAAATCTCAGCCTGGTTATAAAGTCGTAAAGTCGAATAAAATTACTGCTAGCAATATGCGAGCCATTTGGAAGCACATTCTTCCACATTGTGCAAATGATTTTAGAGGCTTTTCAAATGAATTTAAGTAAATTAAATCTCATTTTGAGAAGTTGAGCGATTCTGACCTGTTAAATTTAGATGCACAGCAGGAAGATCCTGAAGAATATGAAGAAAATTTAATCACTGACAAGCCCAAAGAGGTTTCACAGAAACAATTTGAAAATAGTTTTCATACAATCGAAGTTTTCAAGCAGCAATGCTTAGAAACCAACTCTGGTGAAGAGACAGCCAGTAAAATTTGCAGAAGAGGTAATAGGGCCATACCGTCAGTTGTATGAAAAAAAGAAACAGAATGCCTACCAAACTACGTTAGCTTAATTCTTTGTTAAGAAGTAGAATAATAAATTTATATTCTGAATATGTTTTATTGTCTTTCAGCGTCATGGTTTTCCTTTAACTAGGCCCTGAGATATACCATAATTCTTTTATAAAAGAAATTAAGGGTCAAAAAAGAAATCTGAGGAACAAATTATACATTTTTCCATAGGTTATTGTACCGTCAGTTGTATGAAAAAAAGAAACAGAATGCCCACCAATCTATGTTAGCTCAATTCTTTGTTAAGAAGTAGAATAATAAATTTATATTCTGAATATGTTTTATTGTTCAAATATGTTTTCAGCTTCATGGTTTTCCTTTAACTAGGCCCTGAGATATACTATAATTCTTTTATAAAAAAAAAATTATGGGTCAATAAAGAAATCTGAGGAACGAATTATACATTTTTCCATAGGTTATTATATTCGCTTAATGCGCCTGTTTTAAAGAACGCATTAATCGAGGGATTGCAATTAATTTGGAATGAATAATTTACTTTTTTGACTGAGTGGGAAAAAGGATTACTATAGCTGTCTTTCATCCAGAGTGTTGTAATTTGATGATACATTATTTTTATCCCCTTTATATGGAAATATGACTTTTACCATTGATTGAGCTCTCTCACCATTGAAACCTTCATATTCTGCAGGAATAAGGGATCTTATTCCTGCAGAATGGTGTATATATAGATCAAAATTGTTGGCCTGGTGGGCCGAGTGGTTAGCGCATCTGCTCTCCCGCCAAAAGGCTGCAGATTTGAATCCTGCTGTGGACATGGATGTTTGTGATTGTCTGTGAAAATACTAGTGGTGGTGGACTCCCTGGAGGTGTCATGTAATAATAATGGGAGAAGTTTTGAAATTGTATTAAAAAAAAAAAAAAAAAAAAAAGCAGCCAGCATATAGAGTGTTCTTGCAGAACATCACATTGTATACTAGCTATCTGCCTTCATTTGTTGCTTAGAGGAAAACACCTTCTCTGTAATATTCAAGAAGTTGTTTTGAAGTAAAATCTCATATAAGAAACCAAGGAATTAATTTCATATGAGGAAGTCTCCTGAATTCATGCAATTCAAGACCTTTGTTATGCCAGCATTCATCTACAAGTTACACACAGCAGTATGCAGACTGAACATGAAGTGCATGATCATGTGACTGATTGTTTGCTATCTTGTAAAATGATGGCTCCTTGTAAATCTTCCTGAAGATGCTGTCAAGCAACAATGAAAAACAACAGAACATAGAAACAAATATTTAGTTTAAAAATCTATGAGTTAACCTGTTCTAATTATTTATATAGTTGATAAAAAAAAAGTCCTTGTACTGAATAAAAAAATTGTGCTTAAATAACTCAAATGTTTTACTTGTTCTATAGGTTTTCCATTCAAAATATAGCTAATGTTTTCAACATTCTTGCCTATTTTCATAGTCTTTTTATTGCAGCCATTATTCATTTAGTTAGGGAATCCTACAGACTTCTCTTGGATTTGTTTAGGAAGACATCATCTGCATTAAGTTAAAAGAGCTTAGTTGAATATCTCCAATTTTGATATCAGGTTTAATGAAACTTTCATAATGCAATCCATATAGACGAAGAATTACAGTGTAAATAATGTACACCCTTGTCTCACACTTGAATTAACATCAGACCATCTTTGTGTACCTCCTTCAATTCTAGCTGCTGACTTACAACTCAGATATAGATTTTGTATTGCTCCTGTAATATTCCATTTACACCACATTGTGACATTTTGAATAACTTTTTTTCTTGACACCTTTTCATATCCCTTTTCCAGATCTACTAAACTTTCAGATCCTTGTTATATTCCCATGCTTTCTCAGCTACTTGTTTGAGAGTGAAAATCTGATCCTGACAATCTCAATTTGGCCTGAATCCAGCTTGTTCTTCACCAAGCTTCCCTTCCACAATTGTTATTAGCTGTTTCTGAAGTATATACTTGCATAAATCTTACCAGGAATACTCAGTAAAGAAATACCTTTTTATTCTCACATTCAGTTTTATTTCCCTTTTTATAGATGGGTATTATAAAAGCTCTACTCCAGTCATCTGGAATTTGACCCTCTGACTATGACCTCTTGGATTATGCAGTGGCATCCTGTGAAACTTCTCCATATTTGAGCATTTCTATCTGAATTATGCTGAATTCTACTCCAATTACACATTTGAGATTTTTGATGACTTTTCTACCATCTGTAGTATTCATATATATGCTTCTTGTTGCTTCCTCTTGAACATTTCTTGTTTCATTAGCAATATTTCAAATTAATTATTCCAGATATCTAAAAAACCTGCATCTTCAATTTACGTATCACCTTTATTTTCTTTGATTCTTTTTATCTTTCCTTCATTTCCAAGCTTTTTTAGTAGCCTCCAGAACTTTTTCCACCTTTGTTATTTATCTTCTATATTCTTAGTGAAGTCTTCCCATGATGTTTGTTTAAGTATTTTTACACATTACTCTACTTTCTTACATATTTCTCTGTATTCTTTCAGTGCACATAGTAGCTTTCTTGCCATCATGTTTTGATAACTTTTTTCTTAACTGTTTCAGTCCACCATGAAGTCCTGATTTTGCTATCCTTGCATACAACCTCTCCACATGCCTTTCTGGCTAAATTAGTTAGTTTTCTTCAGTGTGCAAATGAATCTTCAGGGTTTATTTCTTATTTTTAAACTTTCATTTTTTTCATGATTCTTGATTTTTTTTTCTCATTTGTGTATTTCCATTTCACCACTGAAAGCTGCTCAACTTTGATTCTTTTCAAAACTTTCTTACGAGCTTTTCTTTTCAATATGATATTCTGTTTTATCCTGCTCAAAACTTAATGCTGATCACTTTTTTTTTATTTCAAATTCTCTGTACACACCTATGTCCTGAACTGGTATGAATATATTGCTATCAATAATAAGTATAGTTAGTGAGAGCTATTTTTTGTGTCTTCCTACATGTGAATTTGTGCACATTCTTGTGCACAAATTCACACGGAGCTTGGTTTTAGTAATGACTAGTCCATGTCCTGAACAGAAATCTTGCAGATACTTACCAGATACTAATAATAATACTAATAATAATATTAGCTTTACTCTATTTTCCAAATTTTCCCAAAACATATCTGTCTGGTAATTATTTCCTACTCTGCTGTTTGGATTTCCAATGAAGACCAACTTTTCATTTTTCTTTATATTATCTGCCATGTCTAATGATTATTCAAAAAAATTCTTCCATTTTTTTTTTTTTTTTTAGTAGAACCCTCTGTGTAACATAGGCACAAATAAAACATTTTGCTTATATCATTCAACTTGATACTGCTTGCCATTCAAGGTCATCTTCATGTTTAGTGTTGAATACTATGACTACTCAATTAAATTAAAGATTTTGAAAGTTTTTTTCACTTGGTATGTGCTATAAATTAAAGATGCCAAGAAACTATATTCTTTGTTTCACCCTTTATCTAAGTATAAGCAAACAAAGTTTGTGCATGAAGTAACTTCAAGACTGGATCCTTATATGTATAGAGGTTAACGACTTCACATCAATTGCCTTAGTATCCCATAATGCAATGCACATATCCATACGGCATATATAATGTATGCATTATAGGAAGGGGTACCACCCAGATCTGTTTCTATCTTTATTTGAAGTCTCATCAGTGGGATGAGAAGTGACCCTAAGGTTGAAGTAATGCAGAAGTCATATTTCCATATACAAGTATTCAAAAGATGTCACACCTATTACTAAACTACTCTGGATTAGAGAGAGATGTTGAAAGTATTTTCACTTAGTTAGGCTATAAATTAAAGTGTCTATATCAAATAGCAAGATGAAACCAAAATTTATATTCTTGTTTAATCCATTATCCAAGTATAAGCAAATAAAGTTTTCCATTAAGTATCTTTACAACTAGGCTAGTTGTATATTGAGGCTAATGATTTCATTAATTGCCTTAGTATCTCAAAAATCATCCGGCCATCCCTTCAGAAGGATTTCAGAAATACTATCATCTCCTACATTTGGGGTACTTTTAAAAAAAATAGCCAGGTCTTTGAAAAAGTACAACCTCTACCCAGCTTTTTAAGTCCAAGTGGAAACTTGCTACCCTTATCTGTTCTACCAAAGATCAGCAACCATATGTTTAGATGATCGGAAAACTTGCATCTTCAATCACAACTATAGTCGGTCTGATCTTGTGGACAATGTGCTGGATACCACTCACAGGATCTTCTGGAAGAAACCTACCATGCTCCATCACAGTAAATTTAAAAAAGAAAGGCTGTTTTTGGAATCTGCAGCAGCACTCAGAAATCAGCTGAATTTAAACAAATATGGGTGAAAAATACTTCCCATGGGAAACATTAATCATCAGAGGTCCCAATTTACATTTTGGGCTTCCTACACACACCCATAGAGGACACACCACCACCTAGATAGGACTTTATGATTATAAAAATTAAGTGGATATTATTTCAAAGCCGAGTACAGAAACTATAAAAGTTTTGTATGAAATTTGACCAGAGAGCTTACAGCAGTACACTTGCCAGCATTTACGAGTTGCTTAGTCAGCAACTCGTAAATTGCTGGGAACCCAGACTATCCACACAATCTCTCTCCTTGAACCCAATAACAGATAAAGTATTCGCAACTGACTCTGGCAACCCATTCCACTCATTCACAACTCTCCAAGTAAAAAATCTATTCCTCAAACCCTCCTAACCACACCTTTATTCAATTTTCAGGGATGATTCCTTGTTCTGGTCCCTCTAGCCAAGTGCTGAAACATTTCCCTTGCATCAATCCTATGAAATCCCTTAACTTAAATGTTTCTGCCATATCCCCTCTTTTTTCTCCTATCAACCAACTTCTGTAATCCACACACCCTCAATCTATCCTCATAGGAAACATTCCACAGGCTACTCACCACTGAATCCTCATCCTCAAGAAACCCAGGGTACCAGACTTGAGCACAGTAGCCAGATGTAGGAGTATCAAGGCCTTATAAAGAGGGATAACAACTCTTATGTATAATTGTTAACGTGTTCTTCAATAGCCAAGTAATCTTATGGGCTAGCTTAGCAACCTTAGCAATGTATCTTTGAAACTTTAACTCTGTCTACCACCACCCATAAATCTCTAGTTCATCTATTACCTGGAGTAAAATTCCATTAATGTGGTACACAGCTTGTCATCTATTTTTAACTTCACATTTCTCCACATTAAACTGACACTCATTATCTTTTGCCCACACTGACAGCCTATTTAAATCGACCTGCAAGCTTTCCACATCACCTTGATTAACTATTACTCTACCTAATTTTGCATCATCAGCAAACAACTGAATATTTCCTTTCAGGTTATATCTTACTTCATTTATGTGCAAATTAAACAGCAATGGTCCCAGCACTGAACCTTGACTCTGCCCCTCCATATATTACTTTTTGATATCTGTCCAGCAGCCACCCTCTTATCCATATAACCAGTGTCATATCCATCCAAATTTGATCTAATTTGTATAACATAGTTCCATGTGGTATTCTGTCAAATGCATTTGCAAAATCATCATGTAGCCATTTCCTTTATCCAGCTCAGCTGTTACTCTATTATAAAAAGCTAGTAAATTACTAAGGCATGACCGACCCTTCACAAAACCATGTTGACCCTCATACAATATCATATTTTTATCTACCCATTCTTGAATTCTCTTTTTAACCAGTTTTTTTAGTACTTTTACCAGCACACCTGAGATACTGCTTGGTCTATAATTTGCTACTTCTTAGAACTTCTCTTATGCAAGGGAATTATTTTGCCTTCTCTCCACTACCTTGGAACTCTGCCACAGCTGAGACAAATTACAGAGCCTAGTCAAAGACATTGCCAGTTCCCTTGGATGTTCTCCAAAACCATGGCTGATATCCCATCTAATCCCACTGTATTTACATTGAGATTCTGCAATGTCCTAAGAACCTCCAATTCATCCACCTCTGTTCCCACATTAGTCTTTCACATAGGTTAAAGCAGTAACCTCACCAGGATGTTATACCCTTGTAAAGTTATCCCTTTAACAACTTAAATGTTTCTGCCATATCTCCTCTTTTTTCTCCTATCAACCAACTTCTGTAATTCACACACCCTCAATCTATCCTCATAGGGAACATTCCACAGGCCACTCACCACTGAATCCTCATCCTCAAGAAACCAGGGTACCAGACTTGAGCACAGTAGCCAGATGTGGGAGTATCAAGGCCTTATAAAGAGGAATAACTTCCTTATGTATACTTGTTAATGTGTTCTTCAATAGCCAAGTAATCTTATGGGCTAACAATCACATCACCATCCCAGCCAAAAGGCAGGTACTATAAAAACACTAGTTCATAGAGTCCACTCCTTTTGTTCTTCAGAAGAACTTTTACAAAAAGGATTACAGTGTATTAATTCCTCCTTCATATCCAATGGCTATATCCTTCATAAAAAGAGCTTTAAGTAGTCGTGCTCCAGCATCCTCTTCTAGTACAGAAGAACCTACACACATACTAGAATTTTAAGTAGTATTGTTTACTTTTTGTTTCTTGGTGTGTCTGTGCAATTTTTGCGTGTTTTCTGTTATTTTAATTATTAATTTTAAGATAAGATAGCGTACATATAGCACCGATAAAGAAAAAAATGGCAGCCAGGTCGCCATGTTTGTTTAAGAGTTTTGATGTAAACGAATTTATGCAATGTGCTGTCTGTGAGATGTATGCCTTGCGAAGAGCGGTGGGAGTCTGGTTAGAAAGTGATAGTGGAGTTAATATGTGCAGAAAGTGTAAAGAGAATGAGGATTTCAAGCGTGTTTCGTGTGGCGAGAGTGATATCGTTAACAATAGTCAGAATGTAGAAAATGGCGGTGTGCTAGAGAATTGCATGGTAGTGCCAGATAGGTGTGAGAGCGTCGTTGAAAGTGTAAATGAAGGTAGAAATACAGAACGAATGGATGATTTGATTGATAATGAAAATGGTGAGATAAATGCGAGTAGTGAAATTGCCCGTTTGAACAGTGCGATACACAGAGCTAAAAGGCAACTGGAGCGTATGGAAAAATGTGTGCTGAACGTACTGACAAATAACCGGCGAAAGTCTGTGACGGCAAATAATAGAATGTTTGTAAACGTGAATAAAATGAAGGAGCGAGTGCTGTATGGGGGATTCGCTATTAAGAGGTGTAATAGTTGAGAGTTTAACGAAGTCGTACCAGCCGGGTGCGAACATAAAGGACGTCAGCGAATCTATTCGACTGCAAAAACAGAGGGTTGAAGAGATGATAATTGTGGCAGGAACGAATGATTTGAAAGAGGACAAAATGGAAACGATAGAGGATGGGAGGGAATTATTTGAGGTAGCAAAAGAGAAGAGTGAGAGAGTTAGGATGGTGAGTATCTTACCACGGTATGACAGCGAAGTGTTTAGAAGGAGGGCCATAATTGCCAATGACTTTATGCGTGGGTTATGCATGGAGAATGGTGTGGAATTTGTGGATGTGTGGAATGAGTTCGATGGGCGAAAGGACTTATATAAGATGGATGGGTTACATTTGAATGGAGTTGGTGTACGGAGACTTGAAAAAGTGTTGATGAATGATGTGGAAGTGGATGTACAGACTCAGGGAAACTAGATTTATTAAGAGGGGGGGAGCGTAGATATGCAGACTTTAAGGAGGCAGTTGAGTGTATGAATGAGTATATTATGCCCGAGCAAGTACGGGACAACAAATCAGAATGGGATAGTTAATGTATAAGGCATCAAAGTAGGGATAGGACAAATGGGCTTCTGCAATTAATGTACACTAATGCCAGGAGTATTAGGAACAAGAAGGAAGAGTTTTTGGCCATGGTTGGCACTTCCAGGCCACAGGTTGTTGGTATTAGTGAAACATGGCTGACAGAAGATGATAACGCTAGTGGGATTGAATGCGACGGGTATAGCGTGTTCAGGAGTGACAGGGTGAATAAAAAGGGAGGAGGAGTGTTATTGATGATAGCTGATGAGCTGCAGCCAAGGAGTATAAAAGTTGAACTGCAGGATAGAGAAAAGAGCACATTTGAGGCTGTTTGGTGTGAGATAGAATCCAGCAGAACAAAATATACAATTGGGTGCTGCTATAGACCAGGTGATGGAATAGATGGTGGGGATAGTATGCATAGGCAAATAGAAGAAATGAGTGGAAGGAGGGTAATTATTATGGGTGATTTCAATTATGGTAACATTGACTGGAAAGAGGAGAGGGCACATGGGAGGAAGGAATTGGATTTTATGCAGTTATTAAGGGACAACTATCTACGGCAACATGTAGTGGAAAATACCAGGGGGCAGGTGGAGCATGGTAGTTTTAAATAGTAAATTCAAAAAAGAAAGACTATTCTTTGAATCTGCCTCTGCACTCAGGAATCAACCTAATTTAAACAAATACGGTTGCATTAAACTTCCCAAAATTTGGAAAACTTTAATTATCAGAGATCCCTCTTTACATCTCAGGCCACCTGCAAATGCCCATAGAGGGTGCACCACCTAGATAGGACTTTCTGTATTGTATTTGTGTGTGTTGTTACAAAAAGTTTTTGTAATCCCCGAAGATGTCTCGGTGACAGAGACAAAATATTGGGAGTATTAAAATTAGTTTTAATCCTTTCTCAGTGTTGTTAATATTCCATTAAACCTCTAACATGAATTCTTCACAGCACTTGAGCCTCAACACACGTATTATTAGTCTTTATAGTCCAAGGGAATGGAAACAAAATTAGAAATGGAAGAATTCTATGAAGATCTTCAAAATACAAATAAACAAAATAAATGAAATGGAATATGTCATAATAATTGGGGATTTAAATGCAATAATTGGCAGTGTTGTTATTCCAGGTATATTGCCAAAGATTTAAAGAAGATATAATCAATGGAAATGGAATAAATCTGTTACAATGTTTTCTACAAATAATAAATTACAAATATATTTTTTGATCATAAAATACAACATAAAATAACATGAGGGAATACAAAGTGCAAAAATTTGTGATTGATTACATTATAAGTAATAGAGAAATTATGCAGAAAATATTATTGATGTAGGAGTTGCAACATCAGCTGATATAGGATGTGACCATAAGTTAAATTAAAGATTAAAAGAAATGATATTCTAGTTTAATCCTTTATCCAAGTGTAAGCAAACAAAGTTTGTGCATGAAGTATCATCATAACTAGACTACTTATATAGAGAGACTAGTAGCTTCACATTAATTCTCTCAATATCCTATAATCCAGAGTACAAATCTTTTTGGATGTGTATAATGCATAGCATTATAAGAAGGGCCACTCCCCAGACCAGTTTCAAACATTGTAAAGGTTGCATCAGTGGAAGCCAGATCCAAAAGAGATACCAAGGTTGAAGTTCATATATTTCACATATATAAATAATAAAAAGGTGTATTACCTTATTATTAATATACTCTGGATTAGAGCTAGTTGAAAAAAATTTTTCACTTGGGGATAAAGTGAATTAAAAATGCCAAGAAATTATATTCTTGTTTAATCCTTTATCCAAGTGCAAGCAAACAAAATTTGCATATGAAGTATTGGAAATATGCAATTCTTCTATCTGGCTCCCACAGATGAAACCAACAAAGGTCGAAACTGGTCTGGGTAGTGGCCTTTCCCATAATGCATAACATTATACACACCCATATGATACTAAGACGATTAACGTGAAACAACTAGTCTCTTATACAAAGTAGCCTAGTTGTGAAGATACTTCATGTGCAAACTTTGTTTGCTTACACCTTAAAGAATTGATCATCAGATTCCTGAAATGTACCCTCAAGGAGTGTACAGGACATGATAGTATTACATGGGGGGGGGGGGTGCTTAAGGGTCAAAATGTATAACCGAGAAGAGGCCTCCACATAGCCTTTAAAGGAATGTGGAGAACCGACCAGGGCTAATTGGACCTAATGTCCAATCCTCACCTTCTCATAGTGCACTTTGTTATCTACCTGGATACTGAACGGACGAGGATGGGTTGGCAATTTGGGATTTAGCCGACCAAATTGTATTCTTATTGGTTTAAACCATAATATAAAGAATTAAGCACGAAAAAAAAAAAACTTTCAAGCACCATAAGTTAGTTCTTGGAAAAATAAAACTATCAAAGAATAAAACAAAACATACAGCAAAGAACAAAATACAGTATAGCATTTCTCCAGGATGAAAGAATAAGATACCTTATTCCAGAATAAAGAATACGATACCAAGAAAAGATTATTAGATAAACTGGAAACATTACAAGACAAACAGAAGAAAAATGGACAGCATTTAAAGACATTGTCCATGAAGCAGCAAAAGAAGCATTAAGAGGGGAAAAAATTAATACAAAAACTAATCGCAGATGGACACCGTGGTTTAAAGAAAATATAAAAAGTTTACTAAAAAAAAAAAAAAAAAAAAAAAAATTGCATTTCACTTATACCTATAAAACAAACCAAATATCTTGCTTTATGAAGAGTATAAAACTATTGGAATAACTACAAAGAATTAGAAAATGAGTTTTAGGCACACTCAAGAAAAATCTAGAAAGTGATACAAATTCAAAACAAAGAATTAAATGAAAGTATAAAGCCAACAAATAGCAGATTAAATAAATGGAAAGATTATTTTCAAACTTTAAGGGTCAAAATAATTTGGAGACCTCCACATTACCTGTAAGGAATATGGAGAACTGACTGGGTCTTCTGACTTAATGTCCAATCCTCACGTGTTGTGCCCAATTAGTAGATATCCACTGGGTTCTGAATAAACAGGGATAGGCTGGCAATTTGGACTTAGCTGACCTAATTGTGCTCCCTATGGTTTAAACCACAAATAATATGATGGTGCAACATGAGATTTCATGCTGGCTGGAGCATTGCCCAGTTAAACAAAGACTACAGAAAAAAATTTAAGAGAGCTAAGTTATATGTGAAAGTAGCTAAACAACAGTCACGGGAAGACTTTGGTAAGAATATAGAAGGTAAATATCAGGAAGGTGTCAATGTTCTGGAGATTATTGAAAAAGCTTAGAAATGGGGGAAAGAGTTGACAAAACCTTAATAGAAAATTTTCAAGAGAAATGAATGAATCAATACTTGAGGTAGACAAAGGCATTAAAAAACTTGAAATGTGGAAAGGCAGCTGGAGTAGATGATATTGGAACAGAAATGTCCAAATATGGAGATATAAAAGTTTTACAGCAGCTACACTGCATAATTCAGAGGGCCTAGTCAGAAAGTCGAATTCTAGATGGAGTAGAGCTCTCATAGTTACCATTATGAAAAATGGAATAAAGCTAAGTATGTGAAAGAGGCTGAGAAAGATTGCAGAACAAAAACTTAAAGAACAGCAAGCTGGATTCAGGCCAAATAGGTTGTCAGGATCAGATTTTTTACTTCAAGAAAAATAGCTGAGAAATCATGGGAATATAATAAGGATCTGTACTTCAGTTTTTGTAGACTTAAAAAGACATATGACAGGTGCACAGGGAAGGGCTTTTCAAAACACTACAGTTATTAGTTAAATGGAACATTATACAGGGCAGTACATAGTCTATATTTAATTTTTAATTTATAAAGGGATGATGATACACGTATGGTAGTCATTATAAAGAATACAACACTAGTAATTTTGTGCCAGGTTGCAAATGGAAGTAATGTTAATATTTTGAAAGTACACAAAAATAAAAAAAGATGTGCCAATTGTGCCATCTTTTAAATCAGAAAAAAATTGTAGCAATACACCACATAGCCCAATTGTTGACACTTTCTTTTTTGCATGAGAAGTACTGAACATTCATCATCTTCATCAAATTCCTGATATGTACCCTCAGAGGATTTACAGGATATTATGATAGTACTAGATGAAAAAGTTACACCGTTGCTAACTTCAGATTAATAAGTATCCTCCAAATTAATCTGTTATTTGTCAAGATATCCAACATTACCACATCTTATATTTCTGTCTTTTGAGGCACTTTTTACTGTATCAATCCAGCTACATCTGGATCTTTCTTTCTTGCCAACTTGTCAAAGAACACTTGTTTTGCTAATCTTTCCTCTTCCATTCAATTTAAGTGACCATAACACCTGCGATTAGCTCTACTAACATATTTCTGAATGCTAATGATGGCAAGTTCTTTTATAATACCCTAATTTTTAATGTGATACTGCGATTGATGCCATCTGTTGATACCACTAATCTTTCTTTCTCAGAAATCTCATCTGTGGTCTCCAGTCTTTAATCAAGGGTTCTATTTCTTACCCAACTCTTATACCCATAAGTTAAAATTGTTTGAACACTGTCATGTATATAGCTACTTTCGTGTTTTGACTGATTTCTTTCTTATTCCATATAAATTTATTCAGCTGATATCCTACCATGCCAGTTTTACTAATTCTGCTGTCTATTTCCATATTTAATTTGCTGTCTTCACTAAAAATTGTGCCTAAATAGCTGAAATGTTTCACTTGTTCTATAGGTTCACTTCAGGATACAGTTGATGTTTTCAATGTTTCTGCCTATTTTCATTAGATTTGTCTTTTTGTTGCTGATTTTCTTACCAAATTTATTACAGCAGTTATTCAGTTCAGTCAGGGGAATCTTGCAGATGAACTGGATTTATTCAAAAGTATAAGATCGTCTGCATAAAGCAGAGAGCTAAGATTAACATTGCCAATTTTGATATCACTTCATAATGTGATCTATATAGATAATGAATAACCATGGAGATAATGTATACCCTTGTTGCACACCTCATTTAACATCCAACCACCTTCCAGTTCTAACTGCTGGCTTACAGCTTAAATAGAGATTAGGTATTGCTCAATATAATGTCTCATTTATACCATATAACTAGAGTTTTGAAGCACTTTCCTCTGGGCACCTTGTATATGCCTTTTTCAGATCTACAAAACTGCAATACAATGTTATATTCCTAATATTTCTCAACTATTTGTCTTAAAGTGAAAATCTGATTCTGGCATGTTCTAATTGGCCTGAATCCAGTGAACATTCACCGATCATTCAATATATAGTACTATGTGGGTATAAGAAATCAGCAATTCTGTGTGACCAGAGTGCTGTTTTTTTTTTTTTTGTTTTGTTTCCTCTGTATATTTCACTGGGACCCAGATTCTGTAGTGACCTTGCTGAGTCCATAATAACACACTTGTTTTAATTATTGTTTCCATTTGCTTTTGTTCCTGAGAAATTTTTCCCTGTTTTCATTACTAATAAACTATAAAATGGAGGAAAACTCATGTTAAACTTATTTATTTGTTGAACTTTCACCTAAGTTTCATTGATATCTCTAGTGTAGAATTGCAGAATGACAATCAAACCAAAACAGAAAATAAAAAAGGGGCACCTTAACAGATAATGTTAGACAACAAGTGTGTTAGCAGATTTAAAAAGTGCTATTTCCTATAAAGGGGATAGACATCGACCACCGGATTTATTAGGTTTGTTAGGACAGTGGAGTAATGTTTCACACATTTCTTCATTTCTTTAGAAAGATGTTCTATGATGAATCAACTTTTATAAAGGATTCTTGTCTTATTTCAGTGAACTCTATGTTTTGATAGAATGCTCATCACGTCCAGACCTTTTAGTCTCATGATGTTTAATATAAGACTTATGTTCTTCGAGACGAATAAAAGCCAATATTCCAATTTTTTCAAAATAATATATAACACAAGATCAAGGAATCTGGAAGATGCTTGAAAAATGAAGAGGCATCTTTCAGATAATTTTTCTGATAAAGTGAAAGGCAACAAAAATGTTCAGTGGCTTTTAAACTTCTACTATTCTTTCAGAAATGCCTTGCACATAAGGAATAGAAATGAGACTTATTTCTTCTGGATTAGAAGAGGTAGAGATTCCATAACTGTTCAATGCTTTTTTGCTTGAAGGAACATGTACCAATTACTATGCTGCTGGTGGTGGTGGTTTGTGTGTGTGTGTGGGGGGGGGGAGATGAGCAATATCGGCATTTTAAAAAAATGCATATACAGGTAACCCTTGTATAATGCGGTACTTATATAACACAATCTATAAATTGTAGTACCCCTTTATCTTTTTATATATTTTTCACCCCACGACTTAATCAAATTTTATCTTCATTAAATTTGCATCTGCCCATATTGCACATGTAGTTATAAGTAGCGAATTTATATTAGGGAAATACCCTTTAGCACGCATGTATGTCAGTTGTATACCATATAAAGTGTTTATTGTTGAAAATTGTCTTAGTTTTCTGCCAGGAAAGCACATTAAAAATCATAAGTGTGTTAATCTCAAGCTGAGCAGTTTATTTTCTGGCGAGTTACATTCAATATGTAATGCTTTTTTGTGTAAAAATTTTATTTTTATAGTAATGGCCACTTAGAGGGCTTTTGCGATATATGATTGAAAACGAAATTAGTGAATTAATTGATGGGGAAATAGATTTAAATGAGGAACTGGTACAATTAATAGATGATGTCGAATCAAATGGCATCTTCGCCATTTGGTTCGATGTTTGTGGTTTGGCAGAACCACAAAGTTCTGCCGAAGACTCTGATTGTGATGAGTTCGTTAAAGAATTCCGTTTAAAGAAATTAGCGGAAGGATTGGACTTGGCAAGAAAGTTAGGAAGTTATTTTATGGATATTGAGTGAATTTTCCGGAGCGCTCCGCTCCGGAAAATTCACGTGACAATTGGATGTTTGTTTAGCTCCATATTATGAACGTAATAAAAAATTGCAGCATAATGGTAAGCAAGGTCTTATTAGTGACTTCTTGATAACTAAACCAGCCAAATTATGCAATGAGAATTATACAAATGATGTCCAAGAGATTTCAAGTGATGATGACATCCAGCCACTCGTAAATAAAGAACATCTACGAAATGTTTGTTTTGAAGACAGTGATGACGATTAAAATATGCACTTTATTGCCTAAAACATTTATGCATTATGTGCAGTGAAGTTTACTTACAATTTGTATTTTTATAAGTTTATACTATGTATTTTGTTTCATAGTTTGTTTTCTTAACTTATATGAATTACTTGAATTAAATAAAAAAATTTTTTGTTGGATATGTCGTTGTTTATATAATTAAAAAAAAAAAGATTTCGAAACATAACCCTACTTTTTCTATGTGATCTGAGTCTCACATAGCGCAGTTTATATAACATGGCATTTCTGTGGAACCTAACATCCGCGTTATATGAGGGTTACCTGTAAACTTTTTTGATTCTCACATTTATTTTTACTTGCTGAGGCTTTTTTTTTACTAAGCTGAGACCAAAATTAGATTTCTTCCATATGCATGTCAGGTTATGTATCAATAATTATCAGGGTGGGGGGACTGAAAAGTTCTGATAAACACCTAGAACAAAAATGATATTAAAGCAACTGGTATAACCACAAAAAGAACATATCTTAAAACCCTTTAACCCTCATGTTTCATCAAATTGTAATAATTTATTCTTGTTCTTCTAGGGATATATAAGGAGACAATTTCAGTTGTCTTTGACCGGGTCTGGCACAAAGGCTTACTGAGCAAATTCCCATCATTTGGAGTGTCTCAGACTTCTGCAGATGGATTGCCAGCTTCCTGTTTGGACGCACACTATGTATGATGGTAGATGGCTCCCTATCCTCTCACCATCTAACTAATGCTGGGGTCCCACAAGATTCGGTTCTCTCACCGACCCTCTTCCTTCTGTATATCAACAACCTACTTCAGTTGACCTCCAGCCCAATACAGTTTTGTAGACGACAGCACATTGCACTTCTCCCTTTCATTTGACAAACCCTACTCTATAGAACTCACTTCAACCCACAGAGCATCAACCACCACTGCCCTTAATTCTGACCTCCAATGGGGGCTCAGATAACATCGTTAACTTTGACACTAGTAAAGTTCTGTCTTATTTCTCACAAAAAAGAACCATTTTTCCCCCAGCATTATTTTTGGTAATACTCAAATTCCCAGACAAGATGAGAGTTCTCTTCTCAGAATTACTCCGACATCAAGCCTCTCCTGGCATAAACACATCACAAACATTGCATCCTCAGCTTCCAAAAAACTAGGTTTTCTCTTTCGCTCAAGATGTTACTTCACCTCAAAACAGCTGTTAACCTTATACAAATCACAAATCTACCCAGCTATCAAATACTGCTCTCACATTTGGAGTGGGGCTCCTAAAAGCTCCCTTAAAATGCTTGACTCAATACACAGGAGAGCAATTAGACTGATAAATGACCCATCTCTCACCAACTCGCTTCCCTCACTTCACATAGATGCTTGGTCTCTGCAATCTGTATATTCTATAAATATTTCCATGGGAAATATTCATCTGAAACAGCATCAATAATTCTCCCACTCTGTACTAAACCTATTGGAACATGTACAGCTGCCGCTCAACATCCTTTCACAGTACACCTCGAAACCCACAGAACAAGTTTCTTTTCTTCCTCCTTCATCCCTGCTATTGCAGTACTGTGGAACAGTCCCCCCCCCCCCGACGTATTTCCCAAGGAATACAACATACAGGCTTTTAAATCAAATGTAAACAAGTTTCTCCTTTCCCAACCCACTACACATATACGGTACTAACGTACTATAGGTTGACCAGCCAACCTCTCGTACATGGGCCCAACATAAAAAATAAAAAATAAAAAAATTCCTTCATGGTGATTATCGCAACTTTTCAGCACATCCTCATATGTTAAGCAAGTACTGTAGTGAGTCACCGATACTCATAATATAAGAATTGTTACAGCCAAAATATGATCAAAGCCAACTGCAGATTACTAGCTTTCCAAATTTGAATGATCAATTAGAGCACTAAAGTTAATAGCAAAAAATGTTCCCAGATCATTATATTTTCTCCCTCTTTTGCTTGGTTTCATAATGTATCATATAGGAAGCTGGAACAGAGAGCAAATGAAAATGGTCAAATAGTTATTGAATTACAGTTTGTCTGTCAAGTGATGAACTTGGGCATGATGAGACTATGTGGTGTATTGGTGAGATTATGTTTGGAGAAACTGATGAGGCCAGCAGTCTTGGAGTTGTGATAAGTTGAAGTTTACAGGTCACATTGCAAAACTTGTAAATACAACGTACTGATGAGGCCAGCTGTTTTGGAGTTGTGATAAGTTGAAGTTCACAGGTCACATTGCAAAACTTGCAAATACAACGTACATCTTAAACATTATGGAAACAACTACATGTTAGAGTAAAACTTTATTTTAATATAAACTAAAATAATCGCTCAACGTTTTGACCTTCACATTAAGGTCATCATTTGGAGTATACACATATATACAAAGCTAAAAAAAGTGCCTAGAGTCCTAAAATCTGGGTTTGCTGAAAAACTTGAATTTAGGGGGCATCCAAATTCTTGGGATTTTTATGTCATCATTATTGTTACGATTAGTTTGGTTAATCAAAATTTCACAAATACAGCTTGGTGGATAATTGCAATGTTGAAATAAACATTGATTTGTAAGGACCTTGATGCAACTGCACCTGGACTACTATGTGCAGATTTGGTCTCCTGCGTTTGGAGTGGTTAAAAAAAACTGGTAATATCAGGATTTTGGAATGTAGATTATGAGGAAAGATTGAGGGTATGTGAAGAACTGCAGACACTGGTAAAACAGGAGGAAGTAGGGTGATATGATTAAGGTCTATAAACTTCTGAAAGGGTGTTATATGTTATCGACTGATGAAATTTTTTGTTATATGGATAGCAGGGCAAGGACTAGGGAGCATCCAATGAAGTTAAGTTTGTGTGCAATTAAGAAAGGGATGAGAGCTAGATTTTTCTCTCGCAAAGCAGTGAGTAAGTGGAACAGTTTGCCCGTTGAAGTAGTGAGTGCATCAAGTATGACAGCTGGTGTGGGTGATCTATGGCCTCCCTCAGTGAATCCTTGACTCACTGGAAGTCTCAAATAATAATTTAATTTCATGACACCAGTTGGGATACAAAGAACTAAGACAGTGGGATAATTTCCTTGGCCTTGTTTGTTGCTTTCCATCCTTTTTCATCACCTCTCATAACCTGTCTTAGTTATGACTTCTTGCTTTTTAAGAAGCTTTTCAGTTAGCATTATATTGATGAAATTTCCTGTATCATTGCATTTAGAATGTTTTTTAATTTGATGTTGAAGATCTCTTTCAGAGATTCATGTGTTGGATGTCTAGAGAACTTCCGTATAGAGCATCTGAAAATAATTGAGTATTATAATTTGAAAATAATTATATTGAAGAATTATTTTATTATTCATTATAAAAATGTTATAATTACGTTTCAAAATAGTTTGACATAGTATTTGAAAATCATGCTATTTTCAAATGTGTGCATTGTTATTATATATTTGTTATTTATTTTTTCCAGTTTGTCATTATATAGCATTGTTTCTTCTGCATATGAAAAAAAAAGTACCAGAATAAGTGTAAATTATAATGCTAATCATAAGAAAGCCAATGCATAATTATTGTTATATACAATTATTATTATTAATTTTTAATATCATGTTTCCTAAATACTTATTCTTTGTTTCTCACTTCTTACAATTATGCATTACAATCCAGTATTGCATCCCTATTTGGCTGCTTGCTGGACATGAAAAATAGGTGAAATAGCATAAACTTGTCTAATATTTAGTCTTTGAAAATAGATTATTCTAACTTTTCTTGGAAATAGTTTTAATTTAAAAAATTCCAAATTTTTAATATTATAGTACTGTGATTAATCATTGTCTTCAGCTAATCACAAGATGGCTAAAAACTACTAACTTTATTTTGCCTTGCATAAAAAAAAAAAAAAATGCATATCTTCTCTTTTTTCAATCTATTCTAGAAGATTTATCATTTATTGCTCATTGAAGGTTTTTTTTTTTGTTTTTTTGTTATTGGAAGGTTAGCTTTTAATTCTTTTATAACATAGTCATCCTGCTGAAATATTTTTTTATTAGAAGGTATTATAGAGAAAATATATGAACTAAATATGGTTTATTATGCAATTTAGGGACCATTAGATAAACAGATTGAAACCCGGATGCCAGATGGCAGGAGAAGGATAACTCCTCTGTTTATTCCACCAGCTCCTGACCTTGGGTAAGTTTACATTCATTATAATGATCCATAATACTGCTATATGATGTTGTGTTTAAGCTAAATAGATTAAAGCTTAGTTGTGTTTTCTAAAGTTAATCAGAGCAGCTTATTTTTATAAAACAAAATCTAAGCTTATATATGTGTGTGTGTGTGTGTGTGTAGGAAAGAAGTGAGCAGATGGTGCGATGCAAAATCAGGTGCATGACAAGCATATGCTATCTCCATTGTAATTCATAACATACATCGCATAATGAAGGAAACTGTTATTAAACCTGATATTATAATAAGGAACTTGATATTATTAGCATTCAGGATTTTGTGATCAGATCTAATCTCGGCTCTTTACTTTATGCAGATGATATACTTTTAAATAAATTCTGTACAAGTCAAGATTCCTTAACTAAATTGAGTAACCCCTGTAACAAATTTGACATATCAGTCAGTCAGCAATACAAAAAGATGAACACTATAAAATAGGCAGGCTGTGGAAAATATCACTGGTATCCTGAATGGAGATTCGTCCTATAGAAAAATTAAAATATTTTGGCTATTTAGGCACAATTGTTAGTGAAGATGTCAAATTGAATATGGAAATAGCAGAATAAGCAAAGCTGGTATGATTGGAAGTCAGCTGAATTTATATGGAATAATAAAAAAATTAGAGAAAGTGTTGAAACTAGTTTTAACTTGTGGATCTGAGAGTTGGGTTAGAAATTAAAACAGCTGATTAAAGACTAGAGACCACAGTTATGAGAGTTCTGAGAAAAATTAGGAGAAAACAGATGTCATCAATGATAGAATCATATTACAATCATATTAAAAACAAAGATATTAGAAAGGAACTTGATATTATTAGCATTCGGGACTTTGTGATCAGATCTAATCTCAGGTGGTGTGGTCAATTAAAGAGAAAAGCATAATAATTTGGAGAAAAATGTTCATAGAAAGTTAATAATATAAACTTTTCATGTAGTACATGAGGCTTCATAGCCTTACTTTGCTTCAGCCATTTGTTTATTTTATTTGTATGGGGTTTATCCCCCCATCCCTTTGGGCGAGGCTTTTTGATCCCACTAATGGAGGATTAAGTATATATATTTTCATCATTATCTCATCCGCTTGGTAACTGGTTGAGCCCACTAAAAAGAATGGTTCTCCACTTATCACGATCTTTGGACATCTCGGTCATGACTCTATAGCTAGATAGATGGGAATGTTCTTTCAGCAACTTTATCCAAGTACTTCTTGGTCGGCCTCCAGGTCTTTTACCTCCTATATATCCATTCAGAGCTAAATATAATCTATGAGGGGCCATTCTCTGAATGTGACCAAACCATCTCAACTGATGCTTAATGGTTATATCTATTATATCATCTGGGAAGTTTAAATCTATTCTGACTTGATCATTGGTCTTGTGTTGCATCCAGTGGAAGTTTAAAATGCCTCAGAAATGATTTTTCTGAGGCATTTTATTTCAAATGCTTGAAGTTTCTTAATTGGTTGTTGAGTTAATCTCCAGGCTTCTGAAGCATCGGTAGCCGAGGGGATGATAATTGTTTTATATAATTTTTATTATATAAAATTAGACTTTGTTGGGATTTTTTTATTTTTCCATATTTTATTTAGTTTATTCATACTGGTCTAACCAAGGTTTAGCCTGTGTTTAGCCTTTTTCCATATTATTGAGGTTACTAGAAATGAGACTACCAAGATAAACATATTTATTAACTTGTTAAAACAGGTGATTTTCGAGATTTATGGAAATATTTTCTTCTTCTCTACCTATCTTCATTATTTTTGTTTTATGAAGATTTATTTTCATACTATAGGTTTTACAGGAGTCATTTAAGATATTAATAGTTTTTTCTAACTGTGGTTTAGAATCTGCTAGGATAATAATATCATCAGTATATTTGATGTGATTAATGTTGGTGCTATTGATTTTTACACCTGGTTCATCAACTATGGTTGATGGTCCATGTGTGGTTCTTGGGGCTGGTTTGCCTGTTCTGAGGGATGAAAAACTTGAATTTCTGGATGAAAAAAAACCTCTACTTCTGTATGAGACAAGCTAACTCACAGATAAAGAACAAACTAGTTTAGTCCATTTGACTGCATCAGCACTTTTAAGAAAAGTTTAAAAAAGTTCTCTTTTCCTTTAAAAGTTAAAAGCGTTTTCTTTATCTTGCTGAGATAAAAGAAAATGCCTATCATGTGTACTCTCTTTGATAAATTGATTGAATGCTGTTAATAAAGCAGAAGTTCTGATACCTAATCTTTTTCCACTTATGAATATGGAATATCCTATAGATCACTTTCTTCCTTCATTATTTTGTTTTTATGTTGCTCCCACCCACAAAAGGTTATTTGCACAACTATAGTGCATTTTGTACCATGGGTGGGCTAATGATTTTTTATCTATTTTTTTTTTCAGTTATTTACCGTAGTCCCCCCCCCCTTATTTGCAGTCAACCCCAGTCTGAAAATATTAAATGGAAAATTTCAGAAATAAACAAGTTATAATTTCATCAGCAAATTAAATATTAGATCCAACATTATTTCAAAGCCAAATGTTTGTCGAAACTATGAGAGTTTCATAAGTTGACCTGAGAGCTTATGAGAATACAATCATCGACATCCCTGAGTTGCCTTAGCTACTTAAGTAGGTAGTGCAACTTGGGGATGCCGATGATTGTGTTCTCGTAAGCTCTCAAGTCAACTTACGAAAATTTCATAGTCTCTACAAACATTCAGCTTTTAAATAATGTGGATCTATTATCCACTTTGCCAATGTGATTTTACATCGCCGAAATGAAGCCATATGGCTCTTTCTTTTAGTAATAGACAGTTACTAAATTGTCTCCAGAGGTAGTCCAACACCAGGGAAACTTGTTGCAAAGGTGGAGAAAGCTACATGCACCTTGCAGCTGTTTGGAAATCAGGAATATCTGGAATTGCGTGCCATTCTGAGTAGTTCCGGTTATCAGATCGACTGTTGTGGTATTGCAATGTTTGTGTTCAAGTAACCCTTATTTTACTTAATAATGGCCCCCAAAGTGCAGGAGTAGTGATGCTGGCAATTTGGATATGCTAAAGAGAAGTCTTTTTTAAAAAAAAAAAGTGTACCGAGGTTGCTAAGATTGATTCCACTCACATTCAGATAACTTTATGTTGTTATAATTATTCTATTTTGTTATTAGTTATAATTTAAAAAAAAAATAAAAAAATATTAGTTATTGTTTTTAATCTCCTACTCTGTCTAAGTTATAAATTAAATTTTATCATAGGTATGTATGTATAGGAAAATACATACATATGTAGTATATATATAGGTTCAGCACTCTTTGTGGTTTCCCCACAGATAATGACTAGAACCGAGATTTAAGTAAAAAGGTTTTAATATAAAGCTGTTACAGGCCGAAACTAGTAGTTTCGGCCTGTAACAGCCTTCATCAGGTGACATTATAAAAGAAAGAAAAAACACTAAACATTGAAGGTTAAAAGACTATGAACAACATAGAGAGTCTCTATACATAATTAGCATGAAAAGGTTGTAGTTGTATTTAAAGCTGTTCTTTTGTTTGTTGCATTGTTGGGAGAGTGCGTGCTTGCAGCATCACATGAACACATGAGGGACATTACTTACAAGAGACAGCGAGCCAGTGCATTATCAAGTCATATCCTTTTCTCGGCTAATCCTAATGATGAAAACCAAAGTCACAAAGCCTGCTGGGAAAAATCTACTAACATCTTCCATTGCAATGATGAACTAGAGAGAAAAATTGTGGAATCTAGAGAAATTATCTTCAATCCTATTCATCTAAATAATAACTTGAGCTACAACCTCCCAGATAGTCCCAGATATGTAATCATGTACTGGCGTTCACATGATGCTGCAAGCACGCACTCTCCCAACAATGCAACAAACGAAAGAACAGCCTTAAATACAACTACAACGTTTTCATGCTAATTATGTATAGAGACTCTCTGTGTTGTTCATAGTCTTTTAACCTTCAATGTTTAGTGCTTTTTTTCTTTTTCTTTCTTTTATAATGTCACCTGATGAAGGCTGTTACAGGCTGAAAGTAGTAGTATTTTTATATTAAAACCTTTTTACTTAAATCTCAGTTCTAGTCATTCAATTCTTCATATAAAAATATATATATATATATATATATATATATATATATATATATGTATATAATATATTTGTATTTTCAATTTATTTATTACATAGTCTGTAAATCCTACTCTAGAGACGAAACATGTAACTTTTTAAAGCCACTTCAGGTCTCCAATAAGCAGGGCAGTGGTCTAATACCAGGTGATGAAATTCATCTTCCACCTACATATAATGTCAGAACCTTAAAAATATTACTGAATGCATAGTCTGAACACCATTTTCTCATGTCCTGTTACAAAGGTGCAGAAGTTTGCTTCTGAGGAAAGGCATCTACAAAATTTACTCTAGAAAACAGAATTCTTATCCTTAATAACAAAATGGAGAACTCCACTCTAAATCGAAAATCTTTAATTCCATGAAAAAACACTGAATCTAACCTGATTCAGCTGGAAAGGTGGAAACAAAGGGTTAACCATGGCTGTGCTTTTAATCTGCTTATACTTGTTTTTCCAGCTGAATCAGGCTATTTCAGCTTGGAAAACAAGATCTACAAACAGATACACTCATGGGTTTTCCCCTCTTTCTCCATCTTTGGCAAACTATTTTTTTAACCATATGGAAAATTCTTTATTTTCATCCATTCATTCCCAAATCGCTGTCTGGTTTCACTGTGTTCTTGTTTTTGTTGTTTGGCCTCATTCTGAAAGTGAACTTACTACTTTTCTACATCAAAAGAATAGCCTTCACCAATGTATTCAATTCACCATAGGAAAAGAAAATGCTGGTAGTTTACCATTCTTGGACATCCTTCTTACTGGCAACAGCCTCCAGTACTTTGTCAACCAGTGTTTATCAGAACCCTACCTTTACTAGCAGATATATATACATCAAAAGTTTGCTCATTATACCTCTCAGAAAATTGGTGTTATCAAATCTTTAATTAATAAAGCACATAAAGTTTGCTCCTCTCCCTCAGGCTTACAATAACTTCTCACTGTACAAACTTAAATGGATTTTTAAGTTAAAGATACAACCTTAAAAATGAGAAGAGAACATGGGAGCATCCATGAAAGTTAAGTTTGTTTGCAGTTAAAAAAGGGATAAGAGTTATGGTTTTCTTTCACAGAGCAGTGAGTAGTTTAGTTTGCCTTTATGGGTAGTGAGGGCATCTAGTGTGAAGGTATGACAGATGGTTTGGGTGATTTATAGCCTCCCTCAATTAGTCCTCGACTCCCTAAAGTTCTCAGATAATAATAAGATGTGAATATTGCTCCAGGAGAGAAGAAACGAACACTATATTGTCACCTGAATTGCCTAGACCAGGATAAACAATATCCACAATATACTTAGAAGGATCGCTAGTGAGGAGAAATCAGAGTTCTTGTAGAGTGGTTACAGTTATCCGGTATTCTTGTAGTCACTTGAACAATTTGCAATAAAATCATTGATGATGATAGCAATGCTTTGGCATCTCTATCTGCTTGATCAGTGCATTTGGGAAAGGAAAGCCATTTGGGATTGTAAACATTAAAATATGCAAGGAAGATGACCTGATTATTAGAAAAGTTGAACTGAAGAAAATATTTAAAGGAAGGTAATTAAGATGTTCAGGAACAGGTTGGAGAGCATTAAAGACAGCAGGTGAATTTGAAAAAATATTCCATAAAAGACCAAGAAAGAGAGATTTTAAGTGAAAAATTCTGCAGTTTTGAACTGAATAAGAGTCAGAGTATGTATGTAATTGAGAAAACTGAGGTCAGTAGCTTGAAGCTGATATTTGAGTTTATTAAGAAAAGTATGGTTTTGCAGACTGGAGATGGAAATGAACATAGTTAATATTAGATGTGGGATTCCTTATGTTTGCAAAATAAATCTTAAAGCTTTGGTAGGATTGCTTTTAATCTATCTACTTCTCGCAATGCGTAAGGGAGCAGACGTGACCAAAGTCACTCCTGCCTAAAGAATATTGTGCAGTCTAATACTTCAATCAACTTCAAGTTTTATACTTGCATAATTGTAAGCACCTGATCTATCGCATTATAAAATTAGTTTTTTAAATTTGCGAAGCTAGACAAAGTTTCTAGTAGCAAGGCTTAGTAGCAAGCTTTCGGATACACTCGGCCGTGATCTATGGTCGATACTTTATGACGTCTCGTGCGCATCGGCAAAAAAAGAATTCGAAAAAATACGAAGTCGACACTTGAAAAAATACGAAAACCTGACAAAGAATTCTACTCCCTTACCACAGCCACCACTCAACACTGTAGTCAACCTCTCGTCGGCAGTTTTAAAGCCTGAAGCACTCACCGCACTTTCACGTAGTCACAATTTGGCCCTAGCTCCAAAAAGAATACCTGCCGAAGAAATCATGATCCAGATAGAACGTGGGATTCGCAACCTGCCTAACCATATCGCCAACAACGTTAGACTGGATGTAGTCGGTGTTCTCACTAAAGCCAAACCTCCAAAAACCAACTTATCCAAAAACGAATATGCAGCCCTACAAGAATTGAAAAACAACAAAAAAATAGTAATCACCAAGGCAGATAAGGGAAACGCCGTAGTGCTCAATCAAAAAGACTACAAGGGTAAGCTAACTGCTTTAGTACTAGACCGTACAACTTACCTCCCCATTGAATATAATCCGACCAGCTCTCAGATTAGAACTCTCCACAGACTCCTTAAGAAGGTCACTTCTTGGCCTGTGGAAGTCACCAACAAACTAAAACCTTATAACTCTAACCCCCCCGATTATATGGACTCCCAAAAATACATAAACAAAATGTGCCATTGCGTCCCATAGTGGATGGCATTGATTCCCCCACATATAAATTAGCCAAAAATTTCGCCAAAACGCTCACACACTACATTGGCAACACACCATCACACACAAAAAACTCAGCCCACTTTAAAGCCAGTATAGAAAACCTCACACTCCAACACACTGACATAATGGTCAGTTTTGACGTCTCCTCCCTATTCACTAATGTCCCACTCAAAGAAACCCTAGAGCTCATCCAAGCCAAGTTTCCTCCCGATATCTCAGCCCTATTTCAGTTCACAATGAACTCAGGCTATTTCATTTGGCAAGGAAAGTTCTACAAACAGATAGAGGGGACAGCCATGGGTTCACCGCTTTCCCCACCCTTGGCCAATTTCTTTATGGAGACATTTGAAGAGAAAGCCTTAAACTCCGCCCCACAAAAACCCACTATTTGGCTTCGTTATGTGGATGATGTATTTGCTATTTGGCCACGTGGCTCAGACACACTCCATTCCTTCCTAACACACTTAAACAACCAACACCCCAGAGTCCAGTTCACCTTAGAAAAAAAGGAAAACAACACCCTCCCCTTCCTAGATACTTTAATCACCCACCAGCTTGATGGATCTTTGGTTTTCTCTGTTCACAGAAAACCCACCCATATTGGCAGATACATTCACCCGCAGTCCCCCCCCCTCACAACAATATGGGGTTATAAAAACACTATATAACAGGGCAAAATTAATCTGCTCAAATGATAAGGCCCTAACTACTGAACTAAACCACATCCTCAACACTTTCTTAGCCAATGGCTATAACCCCAAAAAAATCCAAAAAATACTAAAACCAGTAAACCACAACCCCCCTCCACTATAAAGATTACACCAAGTCTATCACCATCCCCTACATCCAGGGCACCTCTGAGAAAATAACCAATATCCTCAAAAAGTATGACCTTACTTCCTGTTACAGACCATATAAAAAGTTGGCATCCCTTATCCGCTCTACCAAAGACCAACCACTTCCCCTAGACCTACCTGGTGTATACCAGGTCCCTTGCAGCTGCAAATTGTCCTACTTTGGCCAAACAGGCAGAACAACAAATATCAGGATTTCAGAACACCAAGACTACATCCGGTTTCACCAGTACAGCCGCTCTGGACTGGCAGACCATGCCTTAGATACCCACCATAAAATTCATTGGAAGAAAACAAAAATAATTCATCCCAGCAAGTTTAAATGCGAAAGATTATTCAAAGAATCTTCAGCAGCTCTAAAAACGTTCCTAACCTCAACAAATTTGGGTGCATGAAACTACCCCAAATTTGGGAGACTTACATTATGAGAACTTCAGCCCAACTGCCAAGACTACCAAATTAGCCCACATGAGGGCACCATTAGGACTTTAGGAACAATATTAGTTTCTTGCTTTCTTCCTCATTTGCTTTGTGTTAGTGCCTGCGTGCACATACCATATCTTTATGTTCCTGAAGATGGCAATGTGACGTTGCCGAAATATAGAAGTTATTCATTAAAGTTACCTTTAATTAATATACTTTATATGCGTTGTTAATTCCGTAAACTAATTACCAGTTATCTAGACAAAGTTATTTTAAATTTTCATTGTTCCTTGGTTATTGCTATAACGATATGTCCTTGAGTGCTGGGAAATTGTGATAGCTTACGTTTCCCCAGATTCTCCCAAAGCAATGGCCAGTAAAAGCTCAAGCAACCCTAGTATGTCACCACCACCACCAGCAGTCGTTCCACGCCAGAGCTCAGCAGGAATCGGTCCAAGGTTGCAGGATTCCAATAATCAAGGAAAAGACACCAGCCACATCTCCAAAGAAAGAAAAGACATCAGTGTCACCCCCCCCCCCCCCCGACAACAATGGACAAAGGTCAGTACTCTCTCTTATGCCACCATTGTATCTAATACCGCTGCGCAAATTACTACTACTAGGACGATGACCACCATGCGTACAAACGTACAGCTAACAACTGCGTTTCCCCGAGACAACAGAATATAACTTTCGCAATCGGAAATACACCACTAGAAAAGTACCTAGATGCAGTAGTGCAGCATGTTCCACCAAAAAATATAACTCTCATTTCAAGAGTTGCTGGAACTGTACAAATGTACTTTAACAATGCATATTGGTCTGAGATATTAATTGAAAAGGGAATGAACATAGGAGCATGCCATGTGAATGTCTCACAATTGTGCTAGCTCCAACAAAAGTAACGGTGTCGAATGTCCCACTGGAAATAAGCTATCAAATACTTCGCAGATTAATGTCAAAATACGGCTCAGTGACAGGCAAAATCCGAACACTACGAGCCTCTACAACTAGGCCTGGATTCACTCACATCAAGAGCTTTAGAAGACAGGCTCTAATGCACTTTGGTAACAACACAATAGGCTCCATATCTAAAACAATCAACACGGAAATAGATGGAGTACCCTACATCTTTTATATTACTGTCACTGCTCCGTGCTTTTACTGCCACGAAGAAGGTCATGTAAGGAAGTTATGCCCTTACATACCCAAAAATGAGAGACTGGTTAACAATACTACCAACCCTAGTGGATCAGAAAACCAGAAGCAGCAAACCCCTAACCCCAAAAAACAGAGCATTCCTAACAAACTAGAAAAGTCTCGTGGAAACAACTCTCAGTCAAATCCTGAGAAGACAAGATCAAGCGGTGGCACTAATGAAACCCAACTTTCGGAAGAACTTCTACCAACATCAATTAAAAGCAATCCTAGAGGAAAGGAAACAAAAAACAGACAACAAACCAACTCTGATAAAGATAAAAATAACGAAGAGTAGCAAGAAACAAATGCGGAAAAATAGCCAAAGACAAACCAGCACACCTGCAACAGAGAATCTTTGCCTCCAAACATTCGGAACCCTCCCAACACCCTGTTGAGGGGGGGGGATGAAGAAATCGAACTTCTTGAGTCCTCAGATGATGAAGAGGAAACTGGAAATGCAGATCTTCCTCACACTGAAGGCCCTCTAACAAATGAGCAGCTACAGAGCTTTCTTAAAAAAGTTTGAGGCTCTTCGCAAAAGCTGCTGATAGCATATGACTACACTGGCGACATCAATGGCCTTATCACCCAGCTGGAAGAATTAAGAACCATTCTGGCAGGAAAAAGAGGAAGAAAAACCATCAGTCTCGGGAAAAGAATATACTACCTGATCAACAGGCTTGAATCCCAATGGCAGCATAACTATACATAAAAGAAGTGAGGATTACTCCGCCAGACAAAATAAACCCTAAAATAATGAGCACCTTGGTAAACCTTCTCTCATTAAACGCTAGAGGATGTGCCACACCACTGCGAAACAGGCTCGTCCTGTAGCATATCCTTGCCCACTGGCCAGAAATAGTTATGCTGCAGGAAACTAACTTCCATTGCAACAGCAAAGCTTCAGATCAACACTGGAAGAACTGGCCATATACCATGCACCACTGTCCTGCCATACAACTTCATGGATCAGGAGTCAGCATTGGAATCCACAAAAACAGCACCCTAAAATTAGAAATAATCGATACCTTTATTGGGTGTACAATATATGCACTCATTACAACTCAGACAGGAAAGAAAAAACATATTATTGACATATACATACCACAAAGTGAACAGCTTGCAGTGCAGGTACTAGAGTTCATCCGAAACCACCTCAGCAAGGTCAATGACCACCTCATTCTGGCAGGGGATTTCAACTGCACTCTGGATCCTGCAATGGACAGACAACAATGCCAAGAACATCGACACTCACTAGCTCAGCTTTTTCAGGATGTAGTAAATGACTACGAGCTGACTGATACCTTCAGACACCTGAACCCACATGAGGAAAGTGTTCTCCTGGAGGGCCAAAAGTGGTCCTACTAGTGTCTTATACAAGGCATGGCTCGATAGATACTACACATCTACGTACACAATACCCTATGTAAGAAGAGTCACATACCATTCATCTCATGCATCTGATCATGATTCCATCCTTCTGAGCATTTGCATTCCTGGACATACTGGATATTTAATAACAGCCTACTACAGGATACAGAATATCTCAGAACCTCCAAAAACTATATCAAAACTCATAAGAGATGTGCCTACTTCCCAATCAATTTCCGAGTGGTGGTCACTCTTTAAATCCAAAGTCAGGGTATTTACCTATAAATATAGTCACCAGAGGAATTTGAATAAACATTCATTCCTTAAAAATCTGCAACAACAGCAATTACACCATCTGGAATCTGAGGAATACCAGTCCCTAGAAGTCACCATATTCTCACACCTAGAGCACTCTGCAAGAGGAGCACTAATAAGAGCATGACGCAAACACATTAACTTCGCAGATGCACCCACAGTATTTCTTCTCACTGGAAAAACACCAAGAGTGCACCACTATATCTGTTATAACAACAGATAGTGGAAACATGATAGAAAATCATGACAAAATCCTTTTATATACCTTACAGTACTACAAAAATTTATACCAAGCTAACTCAACATCTATGGATGCCACAGATATAATTCTCTCCGATGTGAAAAAACTCTCGCCAGCAACGTGGCATAACACAGAACTCCCCATTGTGCTACACTATTTGACAACTGCCTGCACCTCCTTACCTAAAGATAAATCTCCTGGCATAGACGGGCTCATCACTGAATATTACCAGTCCTTTTGGGAACAGCTTGGACCTATCCTCTACAGAGTATATGTCGACGCCAATACCAATAGCTTCCCACTCAATATGACAACATCTGTCATTAAACTTATTCCAAAGAAAGGAGATGTAAAATAATAACAAAAGCCATTGCCAACAAACTTAAACCCGTTCTGAATGAAATAATAGATAGGCATCAGAGCTATTCCATCCCTGGACGATATATCCACGAAAACCTACACCTCATAAGGGATCTCATAAGCATAGCCAACAACAACAGTGAAACAATGGGTCTTGTAACACCAGACCAAGAAAAAAAGCTTTCGATCACATTGAACATCCCTACCTATTCAGCTGCTTGAAAGCCTTCAACTTTGGCTCAGGCATCATTCATTCTATTAAGATGTTATATGCCAAAGCACACTTTTGCATGAAAATAAACAACAAACTTACCATATTTGTACCATACAGGAGAGGTATTAAACAAGGCTGTCCACTTTCTGGTCCTCTTTACAGAATTACCATTGAATTCTTTTTGTAGATTAAGCATGCTGCTTAGGACATCCCGTCCTAAACTTTCCTACCAAGCGATAACCCTGACAGCATATGCTGATGATGTTACAATTATAGCCTGCAAAGAAGATGATTTCCATAATATACAAACAGCATACCAACAATTCCAAGCAGCATCAGGAGCAAAACTGAATGCACATAAAACCACAGGACTGTGATGTGGCAAATGGAAAAACCGAACCGATTTCCCAATGTCTGGTCACTGGTCCACAGATGGAAACAAGTACCTGGGGATTTACCTAGGAAACACGCCCTCTTATGTGGATAAGAACTGGGAAATACTAATTGAACGTTTCAAGCATGTACTAGGAAAGTGGCAGCAATACGAACCTCTGCCTCCACAAGAGGGAGAACAATAATTGTTAACCAAATAGCCACCAATGTCCTTTGGCATACATTAAAGATTCTCATGCCACCAGTGCAATTTATCAAACAAATACAGTCAACCATCTATCGATTCATATGGAACAAAACAAACTGACTTTCCTACTCCATGCTATGTACTTCTCTCAAAGATGGAGGACAAAACTCTTTCTCCACAACCTTAAGAATGACAATGGCACATGTACCAGTGAATCTAACAAACTTCTACAAAGACGCCCTTTGAAGATGGAAGAAGCTAAACCTCCAAGACACAGTGAATACAGCATTCCTGCCTGAAATTCTCATGGAACCCATCTTCCATAGCATGATGGTAAGAAACCCGATCACTCAGAAAGAGATTTTCTTTCCTCCATGAAGCTGGCGAGGCATATCTTGGGTGATGTTCTTTCTCTGAACCTCACCTGGCACTCTCCAACATCGCTCGAAAACCTGGAATACGAGAATCAGGCTGAGCAGACACACACTACAAAATCCGCTTTTCGAGCTGCTATGCCTGATAGTATAATGGAAGAGGGGCTCAGCCCTCCTGACTCAGAAGATCCGGTGCCTATCTTTCTGATAAAAATTAATAATTTATGGGAAAAACTTACACCCAACAACATCAACAAAATCTACAGCAGTCTGGCACAACAGTCAAATCAAAGAGCTTTATTGGAAAATCCTGCATCATCATCCTGCCAAACACTATTTCAATAGGACCTACCATACTGCACAAGAGCCACCAAACCCAATGCAGATATTCAATGGGAAATGTGGCACAATGTATTACCCACTCCAACTATATTACGAAAATTTAACCTGGATGTCTCAGATAAGTGCCTGTTCTGCTACCGATCAGGAACAGTCCAGCATATCTACTTGGAATATCCAGTCAACACACAATTAATCTGTTTTTCTCGGGAAACGGCAGCTCTCACCTGTGGTGGTTTTCATACAGAAGAGGAGTATTTCAATCTCGTCCATGAAGAGTCAAATAATCATTCATTCTACAATTACCTCTTCATCACTGCGAAAGCGATAATATACAGCTTCTACCTTAGACATACAAGACCAGACAGCAACTTCACAGAGAGAGGCATCTGACGAACTCCTTGCAGCCTTGAAACAAAAGGTGAGGAGTCAGAACCTACACAAGCATCACCACCACAGGCAAAACAACACCTTAGATCTTTTCCACCATGACTGGAATTCACGGAATCAACTCCTGGCTGAGCAGGACGGCTGCATCATAGTCCACTTTCCAGCATAGAAGTGACGTCCCCCCCTCCCCAAAGAAAGGGGGAAGAAAGTTTTTTTTGTGCTTAACAGTGCGAATAATAATCAGCTGTCACTTTCATGTAAATAGATAATATTGTCCTATAGCAACTGTTATGTTCTTCCACATATGTCAGATTTTATGTTCTCTATACAGTATCATGTCAAAATAACTGTTAATGGCTTAAATTAAAAAAAAAAAAATGTAATTCATCTTATAACTGATATCTTTATGTAACATACCTCAACAAGAGTATGAGCATGTAACCTCTCTGCCTGACTGCAGAGAACCAAAACCAGTTAATCTTGTACATAAGATTGTTATGTTTACAATAAAAAAAAATATATAAAAAAACTATATATATATATATATATATATTTCTTGCTTGACTTTTCAGTGGTTGAGTTAAAATTGGGATACATGAAATATACAGTATTGGTATGATCTTGAGAATACCAATAGACAATTTATATCTCCATATTTGTATCTCTGTCAGTGTCTCCACTCCATATGGGAAGTACTTGGACACTATTCAACCACTCCTTGCAGAATAGCAGCAAAAGTATTTGTTAGTTGACATGAAAATTCTAAAGGTATTACAGCAATCCCTCGATTAGTGCGCCTAATGCGTTCCTTAAAACAGGTGCATTAATCGGAAATGCACTAATCGAATATAATAACCTATGGGGAAAAGTATAATTCGTTCCTCAAATTTCTTTTAGAACCTTAATTTTTTTTATAAAAGAATTAAGGTGTGTCTCAGGGCCTAGTTAAAGGAAAACCATGAAGCTGAAAGACAATAAAACATTCAGAATATAAATGTTATTATTCTACTTCTTAACAAAAAGAATTGAGCTAACGTAGTTTGGCGAGCATTTTGTTTCTTTTTTTTCATACGACTGACGGTATGGCCCTATTGCCTCTTCTACTCTTCTGCAAATTTTACTGCTTCTCTCTTCATCAGGGTCAGCCTCTAAGCATTGCTGCTTAAAAACTTTGATTGTACGAAAATTATTTTCAAATTGTTTCTGTGAAATCTTCTTTGGCTGACTATCAGTGGTTAAATTTTCTTCATATTCTTCGGGATCTTCCCACTGTGCATCTAAACTTGGCAGGTCAGAATCACTCAATTCTTCAGAATGAGATTTAATTAACTCTTGGACGTTATCATCGTCAATCTCATCATAAACCAGTTCTTGCCGATGTTGGCAATTTTCTCAACAGCATTATCTATTTCATTTGAAAAGCTTCCAAACAGCTCACATATTGCTAGCAATAATTTCATTCCAATATTGATGAATATTTTCAGTAGCAGATTTAACATTAAATTTCTTCCAGAATTCTACTAATGTCATATAATGTTGCTTCTATTGCCTGTTTAAATGTTCTTCTCAGGTGGTATGCCTTAAAGGTTGCGATAATCCCCTGATCCATAGATTGTATGAGAGAAGTTGTATTTGGCGGTAGAAATTTGGAACATAGTATACATGGAAGTAGTGTAGTATGCCATTAAAAATAACTTTGTAAAATGTTTTAAATCGATAATTAAATTATTTTATTTCATTCTGGTGAGTGATTTTTTAAAATAGTTAGCCATAAAAATGTATAGATAGAAAATTTTTAAAATCTGTAACAAAGATTTGCGCCCATATATATCTTATTTTTAAAATGTATATGGGCGCACTAATCGAATTTTAGAGGTGCACTAATCGAATTTGGGTATCAAAAAAAAAAATGACGCACTAATCGAGGAATTATTATACTATTAAACTTGGTCCAGTGTGTTGTCTGTCAGCTGATCTACAAAAATAACCGCTTTAAAGCTGTATGCGTGAAAAGAAGAAATGCTGAGGTCTCTCCGTTCTGTGTAACATAACTCTGAAAACATCACTCATATTGAAGGTTGGAAGAAATGGGGGAGAAAGTAAACTAGGTCTTTGTTCTGGAATCCAGACTTGATTTTTAGCTGTTTTGAGCTCATCAGCAAAGTGGTGATATTATACCATGCAATGAAGCTCATTTACCACCTAATGTGCCTAGTATCATAATGCCTTTTATTAGCATTTGATTAAGGCTTAGGCTGAACACCAATGCCACAACTGTTATTGAAGGTCATCTCATAACTTTTCTGGTTAGTTTTGAAACTTTAGTTACAGCTAGATAGAAATAGAGGGTATTAAAGATCCAACCTTATTTCATATCCAAAAGGGAAAAAAAAAAAAGAAAACTTTAAAAATTTAGATAATTGACTGGAGAACTTGTAAGAATGAAATCTTCTGCATCAGAGTTGCCTTAGCCTGCACTAAAAAGACATGAGCACTATCCTGACATTCTTCTGGTCACATTTTGTTAGTGCTTTTAATAAAGGTTTCACTGTCCTGACAGCTGTTTTAATTTGTTATTTCTCCTCAGAGACCAGATAGAAACTTTAAAAGGTCAGAAACCCCTCATTCAGTACCCAAGCAATCCATTGTCAGAAAGTTGTATTTTACATAAGTAAATTTGCAGTTGGTACATAAATTTGCTATAATCAAAAGAAGAGCCAAACAGCTTCATTTCAGTGATGTTAAATTGATAGAAATAGGGATGTTTAGGATCTAACCTTATTTCTTAACTGAAGAAGAAAAACAAAATAGAAACTTTGAAAGTTTCAAAAATGCAACTCTGACATTGGATTGCTTTGGCATTGATTGAGAGTTCTTGACCTATTTAAGGTACCTTAATAGGGCAAGAACTTATTACAGTTCTTCTATTAAGGTCTCTAATGAGAACCAGCAATTTGAAAGAGCTGTCAGGCCAGTGAAATCTTTATCAAAAGCAATAATAGAAGACAACTATACGGACATCTGGGTAATACTTCTTTTAAGTAGTGCAAGCTGATTTAGCTCCAGTGCCAAGGATTGCATTATAAGCTCTCTGGTGAATTTTTGAAACTTAATTTTTTTTTTCTCTGAAAAAATGTTGGATGTTTAATATTCCCTATTTCTGTCTATTTAACATTACTGAAATGAAACTTTGTGGCTCTTCTTTTGATTATTATAAGTTTCAGCTATTTTGACCATGGAATAATAATGGATTTTTCACATGTTTTCATTTCAGTAGATTTATATTGTCAAACTGAAGCCTTTATTCTCTTCAACAAATCAAAATTCTAATTTTTTTTTTTTTTTTTGTCTCTTATTGTTCATTTTTATGCTAACAGTTGGGAAAATACCATATTTTTCAGTGTATAAGACGCACCAAGAAATTTAATACAATTTTCTGGAAAAAACCTAAAACCCAACACAAAATATCTCAACACATCAACTCAGTACTGATAAACATCGGTAACTGATTACTCGGATAAGATATTATGAAACTTGAATAGGGACTCCCTGTTCTTAGCCAATGACGCGCTAGAAGTCACATGAAGGTCATGCATCAATTTGATTGCACCATTAACCGCCTACAAAGATCTTGGAACAGAAAAGGAAGTGTGTATGACTTTGAAAAGAGGAAACAATCTTTACCTTCATTATATAAGACGCACCCCATTTTTAAGATGAATTTTTAATAAAAGGTAAAAAAGTGCATCTTATACACTGGAAAATACGGTAAGCAAATTATCTTCCTTAGATTAGCTGCTCCAATGGCCAACTTTCTCATTGTAGGAAAAGTATATACATTATTGTTATATCCTCATATGTAGGTAAAAGGAGCATGTGCACACCTCCTTTTCTTCCTTAAGTCAGGAAATCATTGAAAAACTTTTTTTTTTTAAATCTTGGTATGATAACTCTAGACACCTTATCAAGGCTGATGAAGAGGAATACCAGAAGTTATGGCATTATGTTTCCTCAACACTTTAGAAGCCACAAAGTTTAAGGGTACTTTCTTTTAAGTAATAGTGTCACTACAATCCTGCTTGAAACATTGATTTCATCATAGTCATCAAATTACTGATATGTATCCTCAGGATGACGTACAGCATATTATTGATAGTACTACATGAATACTTACATCATTACTAACTTCAATCGACAATTTTCCTCCAGATTAATGTGCTTGTCATGACTCCAGTTTTATCAGATCATATATTTCTGTCTTCTAAGGCACTTTTTACTGTATCAGTCCACCTTGTTCTTGGTTTTCCTCCAGGTCTTTTTCCTGCCAGCCTGGCAAAAACACTTGGTTTGCTAATTTTTCTTCTTCCATTCTGTTTAAGTGACTCTACCACCTGAGATAGCTCTGCTAAGATATTCCTGCATTCTAACAATGTTAAGTTCTTTCTTAATATCCTTGTTTTTTATATGATATTATCATTAATACCATCTGTTCACTCCCCTAATCTTTCTCAGATCCACAAGTTAAAATTGGTTTGAATGCTGTCGTGCATACAGCTAATTTATGTTTTGAGTTTTCAAAACACTAACTGTAGTGATTACGTGTAACTATAACACATAATGGCAACTCATTTTTATCACTTCATGACTAAATTGAAAACTGGAAGTTTGTCATGTAGTGGAGCATGAGTGGAGTAAAAAGAACCCTATACTCTTGCTGTGAGAGAAATTAAATTTTGGAACTTGAAAGAAATATTTATGAAGTCTTTCATATTAAAAGAAAAATGTTTAAAACTTATCAACCATGGTATTATGACAACGGCAACAGAAGAACAGTTGGAGTGAACCTTAAAGGAGATAAAAGGAGGGAAGAAAGTGAAGATAATCTGCCTACATAAGATAATCAGTAACTAAAATTGCAACTGTTTCAATGATTCTTTAAAAGAGAATGCCGTAGTATTCAAATTAACGATTTCAGATCAAGAAGTTTTATATCCAACTGGAAATAAAACCTCTAATGAATTCATTGGCAACCAACAGAACAAGACATTTAATAAAATAAAATAAATTATGCAAAAAAAATACATATTTTAAATGCATTTAAAACGAGGCCAAAAATTCACTTGCCACTTGTTTCTGTTTACTCGTCTGTGTAGTGAGCAAGTGGATTTCTGGGGCCCTGGAGAAATACTTTTGTAATTCTCGCATTGTTTTATTTCCCTTTTTATAGGTGGTACTATGAGAACTCTACTCCAGTCATCTGGAATTCAACCACCTGTCCAAGCCTTCTGAATTATTCAGTATAGCCACTGTAAAACTGTTTTTTTTTTTAATATCTCCATACATGAGCATTTCTGGTCGAATACTCCAGCAGCCTTTCCACATTTCAGGTTTTAGATGGATTTTTCTACTTCAAGTATTGATATATTTTCCTGCTTGCATGCCTGTTGAGTGTAACAGGCGTGTAAGCTTTCTCAATAGCTTCTAGAATATTTTGTCCCCTTTCTGATATTTATTTTCTGTGGTCTTACCAAAGTCTTCCCATGACTTGTTTTCGCATTTCTTTGCTTTCTTACATTTTTCTCTGTATTCTGTAAAAGCACAAAATGATTTACATGTCAGGAACTTTTGACATGCTTTCTTCTTTTCCTTCACTGCCCTTTAACTTCCTTGGCCACCATGGAGTTCTGATTTTTCTATCCTTCCAGACAGCCTCACCACATGCTTCTCTGGCTGAATCAGTCAGTTTCCATTAGGGATTGCCACTGAGTTTCAAAGGGTTTGGTTCTTGTTTTCAAACTCTTTCATTTTTTTTCTTGAACAATGTATATTTTTGTTCACAGTTCACATCTAAAAGCTGCTCAACTTTGATTCATTTTAAAACTTTCTTACACACTCTTCTCTTCAAAATGAAATTGAATTTTATCTTGTTGAAGACTAAATGGTGATCACTTCCAGTTTCAGATCCTCTGTATATCCTTGTGTCCTGAACCAGTGGGAAAACCACTATCAACTATAACATAGTCAATGAGACCGCTTATTTCTTGCATCTTCTCTCCATGTGAATGTGCATATTTTTATGTTGGAACATGATGTTAGTAATAATTAGTCCATGTCATGAAAAGAAATCTAGCAGGTACTTACCATTATTATTAGCTTTGCTCTTTTCTCCAAAATTTTCCCCAAACATTTCTGAATGTTGGATAACCATTTCCAACTTTGCTGTTTAATCTCCAACGAGGAGATGTACAGCAATATCTGATTTATATAAATATGATTTTCTTTCTTTAAATCAGCATAATATCTGATAACCAATTAGGCATGAATCTTGTTTACTAATTAAAGTTTTGTTTGTGTCAGAAATGATGACGCCTTTGTTGATTGATTTAGAAAATGAAATGTATTTAAAAAAATCAGAGATTTATTGAATGATGTGCTTATTCAGATCTCACGTCTTTGAATGAATGAACCACTTTTCTCAAAGCAGTGATGTTAATAATGAGTACCCTGGATATTTATAATTATATTCAGTGTGCATTGTAAATGTGATAAGGTTTGCAACCTAATGATTAGTGGGCACACTTTATGATTAATCTGTACTGGAAATTTGACATAAAGGAATTAGTTCTACACAATATCACTAAAGGGTGTCACAGTTCTTTTTGTTGACTAGTTAGTTGTTTAGTTAAGTAATTTAGCTAGTCTTATACTGAAGTCTTTCCACTGTTGGGAAACTTTAATCTGTTTAGAATGAACAGTTCCACACAACCTTAGAATACTGGTTCCACATTTGTGGGACCATGTAAACATTCTCTCAGAATTCTTGATGACCTCTCTCACTGACTCCCTTCTGTCACTTTCCAACAGATGCTCTGTTGCTGCATATAAATGCATGTAGAAGACATTTCCATAGGTGCTGCTCTGCTGAATAGGCTACTGCCATCCTTCTACTTTCCTCATACTCATATATGAACACAACCAACTGCTAGCCAACACCCATATACAGTTAATTTCAAAGCCCATCAAACCAACTTCTCATTCTCTACCTTCATTTCTTTCACCTCCGCTCTATTTTAACAATCTTCCCCCATGCTTTTTTCTCCTATGATTACAACTGCCAGGTTTTCAAATAATAATAAATTTCTTTCTTTCTTCTAACCACTTGTCCTACATGGTATCATAGGTCTTGGGACCTCTCATGTATGGAACTGACACACACATACAAAAACAAGCTTCATGATCTGAATTGTTTTGACATAAGCATAAATAAATGATAATGGCAGCATTGTTACTTTGGATCCTGTGTCAACATAACTGTCATGGGAAGATGCACTGTTGCACATGTATACAGATAATCATTGTTTAAAGTTGATTGTTTTTATTCTGGGAAAAAAAAAGCATCCACCTTGTCATGTTTGCTTTCGTTATTAAATGCTCTTGCTTCATTTTTAAACTTTGATCAGGTCATTTAAAAATATCAGATTCTGGAGGGTTTTATATTGCTTTGTTTAAAATATGTAACGTTTATTTGTTCCTCTCTTAACTTTCTTTCATTTTCTTTTTTATAGAGATATACCACTTCCATTCAATTCCCGAGGTAGTCCAACTTTCAGTTCCTCTTCTGAAAGCAAGAGTAAAATCATCATTGAAAAGAGAGACGAAACTGTTGTTAGTACTGCTCAGCCTACAGTAACAGCACAACCTGTTTTGGATGCAACAACCTTGGTAGTAACTCCAAATACAAATGTGACTACTACTTTTCCTGCTACTGTTACCACTAGTTCCGTTACAACTGCTTCCACTCCTCCTCCTGCTGTTACTACTGTTGTTGCTACTACTACTACTACATCTGCAACTACCAACATTACCACCACTACTAGTACTGCCACTCCTGTTAATAATTGTGCTTCTATTGTAAATAATAGTGCATCTGCTGCCACGACTACTACTGGTATTACCACTACTTCTGGTGCTGTAACTACTGTCCATACTACTACAACTACTTCTTCTACTACTACTTCAACTGCTTCTGTTACTAGTGCTGCTGATGTTATTAGTACTGTTGTTTCGAATACCATAACTGTTGTTACAACTAGTGCTACTGTCACAACTACTGCTGCCATTAATACAACACCCATCACCACTCCCACATCTTCTGTCAATACCATCACTACTCCTGCAAATGTTGTTGCTATTCCTGCAAATGTAACTAGTAATTCTGTGATTACTCCCGCAGTTATTACAACAACAACAGCAACCAGCACCACAGCTACTATCATGCCAATGCCAACTGTTGCCATTACTACTTCTACTGTATCTGCAATCATCACTACCATGGCTGCCCTTAACCACTCAACCCATAATCAGGCAACTTCTCAAATAACACCTCCTGAACCCAAGGTAAATGTTTTTAATATATAAATTTAGATGATGTATTCAATTAAGATCTAATTGTCGTTAGATATATGCATCTTCCATGTGACTGGTTGACTGATCAAAATGTTTACTCACTTTGTTCAGGTCTAGGAAGGTTGAAATTTTACACAAAAATCACTTTTGGCACACACAACAAATTGAGTTTAAGTTGTCAGAATTTTTTTTTTTGGGGGGGGGGGGGGGAATTTTCCAAAAGCATATTTAAAATTTCTTTAACCTGAAAATGGTCCAGGATATCAAGATGGGACTTTTCCATTGTGTAGGACTTTAAAAATAAGTGTGTGTGTGTGTGTGAGAGAGAGAGTAATATTTTTTAAGCAATTCCATTTATACTACCTCTCTTTTTTTAGCTGTACAAGAAAATTCAATTTGTAACAGAAAAAATAATGCTCTAGTTTTTTGAAAATTATATAGAATCTCCTATTAGGGGTATTATGCATAAAAATTCATCTATAGATTCTTCATTCCTTATTGAACATAGATTCTTCATTCCTTATTGAACAAAAGGAATAAAAAACAAAAAAAAATTAGTATAGTGGCTTAGCTGAACCAGAGAAATTAGAATTAGCAATTAGACAAATGAACACTTCTCAATATTCAGATGCATCTTCTTGGCATACATACTCATTTTGCAGCAAGATTTGGCTGCTAAAGGTCACAGAGACAGAAAACTTACTTGCTTCTTATGGATGGAAAGCTGAGATTTTGCAAAAGATAACTGGTGCAAAACTACTGGGGAAAATTGGAAAAGAAATTACGATTTAACACAAATTTTGAAAATTTGTATTTCATTTAGTAGCTAGTCAGTGGTCATTATTGCAATGCACTGAAAGCTGCATAAAGTGAACTTTTCACATTTATAAAAAGATGCGCAATGAATATTGAACAGGAAGAAAGAGTTAGTAGTGTTACAAGTACATCTACTGCTCTACAGCTTTCTTAAAATTAGCAAATGTTTCACTAAAAGTGTAAAAAGTATTAATTCAGGAAATTTAATATGTAAACAGTGTAATATATAGATATAATTTTCAGTAAGAGTCAGATTATGATATATTGCAGTATTACATAGTTCACATACCTATATCATATGCATGATACTAAATTATAGGTTAAAATTTTGCACAGAAGTAGTGGCATTTGGGGAGAGTATATCACATTCTTCATTCACTCTTACTTTTGATATTCTGATTTCCCTTCTTTCACATCCAGCTTATCCTGGCATAAACATATCACATTCATAGCCTTCTCTTTCTTCAAAAAACTTGAGTGAGTTTTCTGAGTAAAATTGTAAGTATGTGGAAAAGTTATGTAAATAGGGGATAAAAAACTAAATGGCTTTCATCATCATATTCCTGATATATACCCTCAGTAGGCGTACAGGATATAATAGTACTACATGAAATGGTTACATCATTACCAACTTCCTGTTAACAATTTTCTTCCAAATTAATCTATGATCTGTCAGGACTTCAATATTGTCAGACCTTGTATTTCAATCTTCTAAGATACTTACTCACTTTGTGCCTGCACACACACACACATTATAAAGTCAATTCACAATAGCAAACTATCTGTTATAATAAACTGTTCTTGTGGTCACTGTGTCATTCTCTATATTGAGAGTCAACTGTGTTGGGAAATTAGTCAAAGATTAACTTATGCTATTGTTATCACATTTCTAATGGGAAAGAAATAGAGGAATTTTTTGGATCACATTAGGGGAACGCATCAAAAATAAAGAAGAAAGTTATAGTCAATCTTATTAGAGACTGAAACAGCAGGGTGAACAGTAAAAAGTCAGCTACTGGAACAAACTCCTACTCAATATCAGCAGAATTCATTATAGGCACCATCATCATAAAACACACCACTAAAAAAGAAGTGGAACTGGCAGAAGAATTACACAAGTGCCATGTCAATATAACTAATATTACTGAAACAATAGACAACAAAAACGAGTGATGCTCTTCTAAATAGCCATAATGATCTGGTGAAGGGAAGGAGTGAATATAGTGTTCAACACTAAACATGAAAATCTTGATTGGCAGCCAACATCAAGTACAGTAACGTTGGCAAATATCAAAATGAGGAACTAGACAGCAGAGACTTATTTGTGCCTATGTTGCCAAAAAATTATGAGACTTATCTTAAAATCAACTCAAGCACAACTGTAATACTTCTTTTTTACAACATTAGAGGGCACCAAATTAGGTCTTTAGATCTTTTGTCTGTTATAATCTGAATCTGATTTGTTCACGTACTCATTGTCATGTGTAAACTGTAATATTCTGTTTTGTGCTCTGAAGATGCTGGTTCCAGCAAAACATAAGCTAGTTAATAAACATTACACACACACACACACACACACACATAAATGAAAATTAATAAAGTTTAAATGACTAAACACGGAGAATAATAAAGAATGAGATTTAATAGGAACATTACTACTTTCGTTGAAAAAACAACTTCTTCAGGTGTCCAAGTACAAAGAATTATATTCAAAAAATGACAGAAACATTAATAATGACAACAGATCTACTAAAAACTGCAATACAGTTTAAACTGGAGTATGTGCTATAGTTCCAGCTGTATGTAACTGTGTGTGTGTGAGAGAGAGAGAGTGAGATATCACGGGAATGCCAGTACTGGATAGCAGAAATGTGCGAATCAGATAAATTGTAGCTGAGGCTACTATTCATGTGGATTGAATCGAGTGAAATTTCTTTAGATTCGAGAATACATCTCTCAAGTTCATAACATTTATGCATGTTTTAAGTTTGAGACCAGTCTATAAGATGTTGGAGTTTATTGAGAATAGGATGTGGCTGGACAGAGCGCTAGCTCGGGTTCTGTTGTAGGAAATATCTCTTTTGTGTTCCTCAACACGGAAAAGCATAGATTTATCAGTCTGTCTGTAGTAAGGCTTTCCACAAAACCAAATAATCTTGTTAACTCCTGGGTACTGAAGAAAGTGATGTTTTTCTTTAGGTCGACTGAGGATGGAACGGAGTTTAGGAAACATATTGAAACATGTTTTGATGTTGAACTTAAGAATTTTAGCCAGTTTGGGAGAGAGGGAACTAATAAAAGGCAAAGAGATATACGCTTTGGGGGAAAGAAGAGTCTTTCATAGTAGGTTGACGATAGCAGAAAAGAAATTTCTCAATATTTTTTAGAGTGAAGCTATTGTTGAGAAAGGTCCTTTTTAGTAAATCAAGTTCATTTTGAAGCTCTATCTCATCTGATAATAATGATCTGGCTCAATGTGCCAGGGTGGAGATAATGCCAAACTCTCAGAAGCATTGGATTATTCATCAACAGACTAGTCTTCCTTAAAAGATGTAAGTGTGCAAATCCAGCATTCCTCGTTTCTTAATTTCAAGGAATCAATTAACACAACTCGGGCTCAGAGAATTTACAACAAGGCTAAACTGGAACTTCTGTCAGAATGTATCGCAGACACCAAATACAACCTAGCTTCTTTTTTCTCTAAGGAGACTTTACTAGAAAACCGCTTAAGTAATTCTGTAGACAATTTGTCTTGGAACAAAACAAAAGAAATTAGTGCTCTTTGAGCTTCAATATCCCAAAACGCAAATAAAATTAAACTTATCAAAAAGTTCTATTATCTTAGACGCACGCAAGATCGTTCCTCATCTCATTACACTTCTACCTTTTCAAAAAAAGTAGTTATAAACAAACCTTCCCATTCTCTTTCATCGGCGGAAGAAAGTGTTCTTGCAAAGGGCCTCAGTTTCGTTCTCGCACCTACTTCCATTCCAAAAGAACTTTTCCTCACAAAGATAGAAAAAGTTGCATCATCCTCACTGCTAACCCAAGAAGCAAATCTTCTACGTATGAAAGCTATATTCACAATAAATAATGCTAGACCCTCTACTGATAACATTTCTCATGGTGAAAGATTAGCCATTAACAACTTAAAGAAGAATAAAGATATCATAATTCTTCCAGCTGATAAAGGGAATACCACAGTCATCCTGAATGAAACTGACTACCGCAACAAAATACTTGAATTATTGGAGACAGACACTTACTTAATAATGATCCCACAAGAGAATTTCATAACAGGACCAACAATCTTCTAAAAACTACTTCAGAATTACCAAGGCACATTCGTCTTTCTCTCAGATTTGTTCACCCTTTAATCCCATGATTATACGGTCTTCCAAAGATCCATAAAATCCATACCCCGCTAAGACCAATAGTTGAAGGTATCGACTCACCAACTTACAACGTGTCTAAATATCTCGCCTCTTCCTTAAGACACCTAACAGGGAAAACTTCTTCTTATATAAAAAATTCAGCTGACTTCGTTTCGAAGATCAAAGCCCTCAAACTAAACAATTCAGATTTAATGGCAAGTTTTGACATAGTGTCTCTTTTCACAAATGCTCCAACCCAGGAAGTTCTCAATCTCCTCAAGAACAAATTATCTAAGAAATTCTTCGCCTTACTCTCCCACTGTGTCAACTCAGGATATTTTAGATTCGAGGACAAGATCTTTAAACAAAACTCAGGTTTAGCTATGGGCAGCCCGCTCTCCCTGGTACTAGCAAATATATTTCTTGAAGACTTAGAAGAAAAAGCAATTAGTTTGTCGCTGCTAAAACCTAAAATCTGGCTGCGTTTTATTGATAGTGTTTTTCTCATTTGAGCGCATGGCCTAGATAACCTTAATATTTTTCGGGATCATCTTAACAACTTTCATCACAAGATTAAATTCACCTATGAACTAGAAATCAACAGTTGTCTTGCTTTTTTAGACTTAAAACTTACAAGATGCTCTGACAACATCAAAATCTCCATCTTCAGAAAGCCTACACATATAGACAGATACCTTCATGCATCCTCCCATCACTACCCTCCACAGAAATTTGGCATTATCTCCACCATGGCACATCGAGCCAGATCATTATTATCAGACGAGATAGAGCTTCAAAATGAACTTAATTTACTAAAAAGGACCTTTCTCAACAATGGCTTCACTCTAAAAAATATTGAGAAATTTCTTTTCCGCCATCGTCAACCTGCTATGGAAGACTCCTCCTCCCCCAGAGCGTATATCTCTTTGTCTTTTATTAGTGCCCTCTCTCCCAAACTGGCTAAAATTCTTAAGAAGTTCAACATCAAAACATGTTTCACTACGTTTTCTAAACTCCATTCCATCCTCAGTCGACCTAAAGAAAAACATCACTTTCTTCAGTACCCAGGAGTTTACAAGATTATTTGGTTTTGTGGAAAGCTTTACTACAGACAGACTGATAAATCTATCCTTTTCCATGTTGAGGAACACGAGAGATATTTCCTACAACAGAACTCGAGCTAGCGCTCTCTCTCCAGCTGCGTCCTATTCTCAATAAACTCCGACGAAGGCCGCCAACATCTTATAGACTGGTCTCAAACTTCAAACATGCATAAATGTTATGAACTCTTGAGAGACATATTCTCGAATCTAAAGAAATTTCACTCGATTCAACCTACATGAATAGTAGCCTCTGCTACAATTTATCTGATGCGCACTTTTCTGCTATCCAGTACTAGCATTCTCGCAATATCTCACACATGCAGTTACATACAGCTGGAACTATAGCACGTATTCCAGTTTAAACTGTACTGCAGTTTTTAATAGATCTGTTGTTGTTGTTTTGTATATAATTCTTTGTACTTGGACACCTGAAGAAGTTGTTTTATCAACGAAAGTAGTAATGTTCCTATTAAACCCCATTCTTTATTCTCGGTGTTTAGTCATTTAAACTTTATTAATTTTCATATCATTTTAACCAAGTAAATATGAATTCTAATATATTTATATATATATATATATTCAATGTCCTGTAATTTGACAGTTGAATTTGCAGGCCGGCACATGTGTGCATGCATGGAATTATGCAGTGTCATTTGTTATTTGTCATATTTTGTTGGGCTGTGTTGGTGTTTGCTCGTGTTGTTTGTGCTAATTTTCAATTCTGCATTTTACAGAAAGTAAAAATTTTGTGCATCCACAGTTATTATTTTTTTGAGTGAAATTTAAGAATGGGTCCGAAGAGAAGTGAACAGAGGAATAATTCAGGAAAGAAGCATACTTGTTGAGCATAGAGAAGAAGAAAGAAATTGTAGATAAAGTGCAGAAAGGTAGAACAATTAGAGATGTAGCTCAAGCGTATGGTGTTCCAAGGTCAACTGTGGCAGGTTTTTGACAACAGAGAGAGAAGATTATGGTGCTAGGGTGTCTGCTGGTGCAGTGAAGATTTCTGACAAGAATAGATCTTCAATCAATGATAGAATGGAAAAGCTGCTTATCACATGAATTAGAGAAAGACCGATGAAGGGAGATCCAGTAACTCAGGCAATGATCTGTGAGAAGGCTAGGTTAATTTTTGAAGAATTGCAGAAGAAAATTCCAGGATGTACCTCAGATCAAACTGAGGAATTCAAAGCAAGTCGAGGCTGGTTTCACAGATTCCAATATAGAACAGGCATCCATAGTGTTCTCAGAGAGGGGGAAGCTGCTAGTGTAGATAAAGAGACTGCAGAAAAGTTTGTGAAAACTTTTGAAGATTTAATCAGGGAGGAAGGCTATCTGCTACAGCAAATTTTTAATGGAGATGAAACTGAGTTATTTTGGAAGCACTTGCCAAATCGAATTTACATCACACAAGAAGAAGTGAAGCTCCCAGGACATAAGCCTATGAAAGAGGCTTACCTTGTTATTGGCAGCAAATGCAAACGGAGACTTGAAACTAAAGCCCCCTTCTGGTCTACCACTCAGAAAATCCTTGGTGGTTTGGGAAGAAAATCATTAAGTCCAAACTGCCAGTGATGTTGGAAATCCAGTGCAAAAGCTTGGGTAGACCAGCAAGTTTTCAAAGATTGGATTTTTGAGGTGTTTGCCCCGAGCATGAAGAAGTTCCTCACTGACAGCAATTTGCCTTTGAAAGCATTGCTGATCCTTGACAATGCCAGTGCCCACCCTCAAGACTTAGAGGACATTCTTGAAATTGACTTTGACTTCATCAAAGTCCAGTTCTTGCCTCCAAACACGTCACTGATCCAACCCATGGATCAAGAAGTGATTGTGTGTTTTAAAAGCTTTACACCAAAGCTTTGTTCTCATGGCTTTTTGAAGTGACTCACTCTTCTGACAAGACACTGAAGGACTTCTGAAAGACCGAGTTCAACATTCTCCACCCCATTTCCTTTATTAAAACTGCCTGGAATGGAGTGACACAGAGAACCCTTCGTGCATTATGGAAGAAACTCGTTCCTAATTTTTCTCAGGATGACAACAGTGCAGACCAAGCAGCTGGAGAATCAGACACATCTGCTGCCATGCTAGAGATCATTTTGATGGCAGAGAAAATCAAAATGATTTCTCAACATAGATGAGGCTGATGTAGAAGAGCTTGTGGGGGTTCGCGATGATGATCTGACCATGGAAAAACTCAGAGCACCCAACGAACAGCAAACAAAGGAGAGAGAAAGAGGAATTTGACCTTAAGAAGAGGATGGCAGGGAAAAAGGGCCACTGCCAACAGCTGCCATTAAAGAAGTTTTATTCCAATGGGAGAAGGTGCAGTCTGTTTGTTTGGAATGGCATCCCAACACTGCTGATGCGAGCAGAATGACAGACTTGTTCAACAAAACCATCATGCAATCACTTCAAAACTGTCTTGAAAAAGAGGGAGAGACAGTCCACCCTTAATCAGTTCCTCATCTCTGTTCAAGCAAAAGGAAATGAGTAAAGGTAGAACAGGATAAAGAAGACTCCCTTTCAACATCTAAGGCTCAATGGATTGTATGTATTGTGTATACAATAGTGTATAATTTAGTGTGTTATACAGTAGTAAAATACGTAAAGTAAATAATATGGTGTTTCTCTCCCACTCCTCCCCCTAATGGGGGGAAGTGATATGGGGGGGTCCGACAATGGATTAATCTATTTTCCATAGACTTGTATGGGAAATATTGTCCCGCAATTGGACGGTTTTGCAATTCAACGTTAGTTCGGCGACGGATTAGTGTCGAATTGCGTGGCACCACCGTATATGATTTGGTTCGTTTGGTGTTGTAATGCATTATATTATGAATACTCAAGGTATCAGTCTATTTCATATAAATATTGTTATAGGTGATGTTTTAAAATATTAAATGTTTTGATGACAAAATAAATAATACATTCTTTAATTCTCATTATACATTTCACATAATTATACTGAAATATGCTTTTCTTTAACACGGGGTTTAAAATGTATATCAGAACTCAGTTTATGTTCTGTTGTTTATTGTTGTTCATAGCGAAGAGTGAATTTACATAAATTAACCATAAATGGTAATTTCTATTAAAATTAAACTAATTTTAGAAAGAAAACTAATAAAATTCATGAAAACTGTCATGTAGGTAGCACTTGCTGTGGAGCCAGACTTACTTTAGATGATACTCAGTCACATGATGTCTTTGAAAGATAATTGTATTTTTTAAATAACACTATTAAAAAGTATTTTCATTGTGTAAAATGTCAAGTATTTAATTACATCTAAGCTAGATTAGCTAATTCAAGTTATGAGCTTTGAAAATAAGCTTAGGACAATACTATATTATAATTGTGCATCTACTTGGAGGTTAAGGTGTTGGAAGAATAAGATGTATAGAGTACTATGATATTTAATTAGATTGTGTCTTTTTTAATTTCTGTATTTATAATTATTGGTTTATTTTATTAATGAAATGATATTTTAATAAAAGTACAACTGATTTGTTTTAAATAATAGATGCACAATTATAATATAGTATTGTCCTAAGCTTATTTAGACAGGCTTATACGTTGGTTATGCATTATTCAAACACTTAAGGAATAGAACAACATAGTTAAGGATATAAATTAAATTAAACTTTAATAAATATTTTTCGATATTTCGGCAACGTCACGTTGCCATTTTCTAAAGGAACTTACAAAAAAGTTACTTGCACGTAGGCACTACAACACAGAAACTGGGAATGAAGAGATTGAAAGCCTACATCTGCAGACCTTCAGCCCAATGGCCAAGAACACCTACTTAGCCTGCTAGAGGGCACCATCATGACTGTTAGGAGGACAATAGCTTCATCTCTTCATTCCCAGTTTCTGTGTTGTAGTGCCTACGTGCATGTAACTTTTTTGTAGGTTCCTTTAGAAAATGGCAACGTGACGTTGCCGAAATATCGGAAAATATTTATTAAAGTTTAATTTAATTTTAATAATAGATTGTCTATAACGTATATTGTGCATACTGTATATATGTGTAAGGTTAATACTGAATTAAATGAATGCATTGATTTGATTATAACATTTATTTTTTGGAAATGATAATTGTAATTTAATTTAAATATATTCATGACATGAAAAAGCTCTTGTGAGATCTATTGCTTTCAAGTAAATTGTATACATAATGGCAGCTCATTTTTCTCACTTCATGACTGAAATGATAACTAGAACTATGATGTATAGTGGAGCATGTGTAGAGTGAAAAGAGCACTATAATACAGTGAGGAAATTAGTGGAATTTTTAGAACTCCATAGTGGAGATTTATGAAGTCTTTCATATAGAAAGAAAACAAAAACGTTTAAAGTTCTCAGTTATGTTATAAGCAGTGGTGAGCTATGGAAATTTTCTCACATCGTCGAGGGGAAAAAAAAAAAAAAAGGCCTAACTTAGTCCTTATAATACTTACAGGGTGTTTGGGATAAATTTGACAGTTTCGTAAGGAAAAAGAAAATCTTCTTTGTATCTATTAAATTTAATGAATTGACAAAAAAACATTACAGGCAGAGTTAATTACAATACTATCAACAAGATTTACTCAAAATAACCACCATTAGCATCGATCACAGCTTCAATTCTGCTTCGGAACCTCGAACAAGCTGATGCTACAGTCTCCCTGGGAAGGGCCGCAAAAACTGTTTTAATTTTATCCATTAACTGGGCTTTTGTATTACTGGAAGTGCGATTGGTGTCTTTTTCAACTGCGCCCCATACAAAATAATCCATGGGGTTAAGGTCTAGGGAGTTTGGAGGCCAAACATTTGGACTGGTGAAGTCGTAGAAATTTTCAGACAACCATTTTTGACTTTTCCCAGAGGTGTGGCAAGGGGCCGAATCCTGCTGCCATACATACGGCCTACCATTGGCTACCCTTGTTATCCAGGGCTTGACTACAGTTAGCAACTCCACGAACAAAGCCCGAATTCCAATGCCAGGGTTCTTCAACACCTGTTCCTGCAGATTTGTGAGGAATTCTGCTGTACGAACGCAATCAGATCGTCTGCTAGGGATCTTTCTTCTTGCTACATCCTCGTAGTCACCATTGCAAGTCTCTAGTTCATGCCTGATTGTTTTTACTGTATTCAGGGAGCATTGGGCAGCAGTCGTAATATCCTTATTTTGATGGCGGGCACGAATCATCATGATACAAGTTATTCTCTTCCATGATTCAGGTGGGTTCCAGCTATCCATCCTTTCTGACATCTTGTATATGAATGAAGAAGGGTCCAAACTTTTAAATGAAGAGAAGTGTGTGTTAATACATGTAACTTACGGAAAAATATAATTAATTATAAATATGTCAAATTTATCCCGAACACCCTGTATATTGAGACTTTTGTAGAGAGCTTCTGACAGATATGATAATTCCTGTAGGATATCAATCATTAATGCTAGATCTTTTAAAAATTCCAAATTGAGAAGTCGGTTTAAAAAAAAAAAAAAAAACCTTATATTTATCATTCGATGCAAAATGCTTGCATAAAGCTGGGTAATTTCTCCACAAAGCAAGAACCATTCATAAACTGCAAGCTGCCCATCGTGGTCCAAACACACAGCCGATCTTTAAAATTTCGATATCTAGGTCTTTTGCAATCGTATTTAATTCTCGTTGATTTTTTGGTGATTGATAATAAAAAGCATATAATTTATCCATAAATATTTCAAAATGATTTATTTCTTTAATGTTTTTTTATCGAATCGTCTAATGCTAAGTGTAAATGATGAGCGCAATGCCAAATCACAATGTTGGGAAATTTTTGTAGAAGTTTGATTGCAACACCTGATTTGTTTCCTAACATTACACTAGCTCCATCAGAACAAAATGAAATGAAATGATTTTTCATTTGATTTCAGAAAATCCATATGAATTTAAAGTAGCAGTTATAGTAGCATGTATACATTCCACTGTGGTGTTTTCTAGTTCTACAAGACTATTAAACAAGAAGAACAAGGGACTCGCAAATTTGAGAAAAATTTAACGAACGAGTCCCTTATAGCTCGCCACTGGTTATAAGCACCTCCATAATGCAATTGGAAGAATGACAGTACGTTGCACCCTTCAATTGGAAAAGAACCAACTTCGATTCTCATCGTGATGAGAGGAATTTTTATATGGATTTTTTAAATTGAAGGTGGGTTAGCCGATCTCATACAGAGGTAGCAGGGTTTTTTCTCCTGGAAACTTGGGTTTTTCATCCCACATATAGACAAATCGGCCCTTCAGAATACACCCAATTTGCAGACAGAAAATACTAGTGGTGTGGGCAGTAGATGATATTTATGTAGATGATGATGGTAGTAGAGGTTCGGAGTAGTGGTGGAGTCGGAGAGCTGTAGAGTAGATGTCCTCCCTCAATGAGTCTTCAGACTCCTTGGAGGTGTCACGAAATTATAATAATAATGAAATGTTGACAGGACAACTGTTGAAGTGTTTTTGTGGTTCTTTTAGAGGGAATGCTGTAGTGTTCAAATTAAAGATTCCAGATCGACAAGTTTTATTCCAACTCTCTGGAAAGTAAAAATAAATTCATTGCAGCCACCCATGATCAAATAACTTATCAAGGAATGAGATGATGTTTTAAAATTTAAAAAGAAGTATAATTATACAAAGAAAATAACATATTTTAAATGCATTTAAAATAAGGCTAAAAATTCACTTGTCACTTGTCTCTCCTGATAACTCACTTGTGACAAGTAAATTTCTGGAGGTGTGTGTGTGAGAGAGAGAGAGAGAGATGAGCAAACAGCAGTTTGTTTCCATAGGGGGATACCACATGCCAGAAATGTATCTACCTTCAAGTGGACTAAAATAAGAGTAATAATGAAAAAAAAAAATTTTTTCCCCACTGTATCAGTGGGATGATTCAGGTTGATGTAGTCAGGAGAGTGATGGGGGGGGGGGGGAGAGAAGAGTACATGACTATATAGATACCTAACAAATTATAGAATAACCATGAAGAAAATTAATAGTGAAAGCTTTGTTGTGTTGGGTTTGTCATAGTATGCTATATATCCCTTCATGAAGGGTACATTTCAGAAAATATTGAAAACGATAATCACTTTTGTGCTTTTTCTCATGCTCCTGTTTGTAAATTTGTTCTTTTGAAGTGCTTTGAATGCTCACTTATTTCGATCCTCATGTTTACTTATACGTTGATTCTCCAGCATCGTGTATTGTTTCAGGAAATTGACAACGTATGTTATCCTATATTTTGCTGAAGTCAAATCAGCATCGTCAGGGATTAATACACTTGTTTTAAACATGTGCATGCAAGCACATTTCAGTAATGAAGAAAAACCCGAGAGATGTAGGAAGATCTAATCCCTACAATTATGCCACTTATTGGCTTCAGTTAGGGGTTCTTGGCTATTATGCTGACCGTCTGCAGATGAGGGTTTCCCATATGAGGGGGGGAGTCTGATACAACCATATTTGTTTAGTTTGAGATAGTTGGTGAGAGCTGCAGCTGATTCGAGGAAAAGTCTCTCGAAGTTGAATTTGCTTTGAATTTTCCGACGGATCCTGTGCCAGGTATGCAGGACATGGTCTGACAATTCTGAGAAAACGTAGTAGTGGAATTGGATGTAATCTTGGTACCCTGATATACAGATGTTGGCTGTTCGTCCATAAGAGGAAAGGTTGCAGCTGCAGGGTACCTGGTAAACTCCAGGTAAATATAAAGCGGATAAGGGCTGCTAGCTTTTTGTGTGGTTTATAGGTGGTCACAAGATTGTGCTTTTTTAATGTCCTTGACCATCTTTTTTTGAGATGCCCCGGAGATGACCAACTATCTCCGGGGCATCTCAAAAATGGAATGGATTCGGTTGATGGATGGAAAGAATATCGACAATGCATGGGAAGCATTTAAACAATACTTAAATGATGCAATATCAGTGTGTGTCCTGAGAGTTCGAAGAAGAAATAGGGTAGGTGTCAAATGGATTTGTAATCTTATTAAGCAAGAGATTTGTAAGAAAAGGAAGATATGGAAGGAATACTGTGTGCATAAGGATGATGTGCATTAATGAAAATTATAAGCAGCAGGCTAGAATAGTCAACTGTTGTACAGAAAGCAGTCCGAGTATGAAAAGAAACTGGCTGTGTGTGCTAATGACAACCCACAAGAATTCTATAGATACGCTGCAAGTAAATGAAAGAATAACTCTTTTAAATGCAGATGGCATGAGGGTTACAGATGCAGAAGAGGTTGTTCACTAATGAGTGGCCATTTTGTTAAAAGCTATAAACCTGGTGTACGCAACATTGAGCTCACTGCTACCTCTTCACTGAATGAAGAAATTCAGGTGTATGAAGTATTAGAACTGTTGCACAAACTGAATAAGAATTCACTAATAGGGACTGATGGGGATATCAGCACATGTGCTAAAAGAGTGTTCAGCTGATCTGGCTATTCCTTGACCAGGCTGTTTAATATGAGTTTCAGAACAGGGAAGATTCTGCAGGAATGGAAAGAATGTATGGTAATTCCATTGCATAAGGGTGGTGCAACGACTGAGGTATCCAACTATCGACCAATTAGTATCTGAGGAGTGGTGGTGAAGATTTTGGAAAAATTGGTTAGTGCTCGCATTCAGAAATGGGTTGACAATGAATATCTACTTTGCAATGATAAACATGGGTTTACCAAGGGAAGGTCATGTTTTAGCAACTTGCTCACATTCTATAACAATGTTACCATTGAACTAGACAAGGGGGAAATGGATTCACCATGATACTTTTGGATTTTGCTAAGGCTTTTGACAGAATACAGCATGGCAAACTGCTGTATAAATTAAAGAAAATGGGTTTGGGTTATAGAATATTAGCATGAATAAGAGGATGGCTGACTGACAGATATCAAAAAGTGGTATATCTGGGATATGAGTCTGCAAGATTTAAGGTAACCAGTGGTGTACCACAAGGATCAGTGCTTGGTTCACTGTTATTCAATCTATACATTAATGATATTGGGAAAGATTTGATAAGTGACCTATGACTATTTGCTGATGATGTAAAGATAGGTAGGGTAATCAGGAATGTTGCTGATATGGAGTACTTGCAGAATGATTTGAATATGCTGGCCTTGTGGGCTTCGGAAAATAGATGTCAGTTCAGTCAATAAATGTAAAGTTCATTCACTTTGGCATGATTAGATATCCAATGTAGTATTATATTGGTGGGATTATCCTTGAAGAAACTGATGAGGCTAGGACTTGGAGTGTTAGTAGATAGGAATTTGAAGTTCAGGCAAATAGAACTCAAAATATAATTGCAATGCTGAAACGAATGTTCATATGTAAAGATAAGATGTCAATTTGCCTTTTTACAAGACGTTGATAAAACCTCACTTAGACTGTTGTGTGTAGGTCTGGTCTCCTGGTTTCTATTGTGATTCTGATATATTGGAGGGAGTGCAAAGGAGAGTGTTAATAATGATATAAGGATTGTGGAATACTGATTATGAAGACAGATTGAGAATTTGTAGACTGCAGACACTAGCAAACAGGAGAAAGAGGGGTGATATGATCGAGACATACACACTTCTGAATGGTTCATACAGGATTTCAGTTGATAGAATTTTTCAATTTATTGAGGGTGGGGAAATGACAAGAGGGCATCCTTGGAAGCTGATAATGAATGCCTACGAAGGGAGTGAGGGCTAGATTTTTCTCTTATAGGGTGGTGCGTGATTGGAATGGATTGGCATTGGATGCTGTGAGTGCAAGCAGTGTAAATGAATTCAAGAATTAGTATGATAGCTGGTGCATGTGGTGTGTGGCCTCCCTTGATGAGTCCCTGACTTCCTGGAGGTCTCTCTCTTTTAATAATAATATAGAGGATGGTGATAGATTTGCTGTAATCCTGTGTTTGGAGAGAAACATTGTGGGTATGTGGTGCTACAATTCTTTGTATTTTGTGGGAAGTGTAGCCATTGGCCAAAAAAGTGTTTTTTTATGTGGGTGAACTCTGTGTTAAGTGTATTGTTATCTAAGCAAATTAATTTTGTCCAGTGGACTAAGGTTTTTATAGTCCCAAATTGTTGGAGGGGGGGGGGTCTGTGACTGTTGTAATGTATTTACCTGTGTGTGTTTGTGGATTTTCTGTAGACTATGAAGGTCAGGGATCCATTTGGTTGTCTTGTAACTAGGGTGTCTAGGAAGAGCAGACTGTTGTTACTTCCCCAAAGACCAGCTACAACCTGGATTCACCTGAGTTTTACCATACCCTGCAGCTGCAACCTTTCCTATTATGGTCAAACAGATAGGACAGCCAACATCCCTATATCAGTGCACCAAGATTACATCTGATTCCACCACTACTGCTGCTCAGGATTAGCAAACCGTGTCCTGGATACCTGTGCCAGGTATCCAGGACACGGTTTGCCAAAAAAAAAAAAAAAAAAGCCACCATACTCCATCAAAACAAATTCAAGTTTGAGAGGCTTTTCCTGGAATCAGCTGCAGCTCTCACCAACTATCCCAATCTAAACAAATATGGTTGTATCAGATCCCCCCCCCTCCCTCCCTTCATATGGAAAGCCATCATCTGCAGACAGTCAGCTCATAAACCAACAACACCGAACCAAAGCCAGCAGGTAGCATAATTGTAGGACTTTAGGTCTTCCTGCATCGCTCTGGTTTTTCTTCTTTATTACTGAAGTGTGCTTGCGTGCACATTTTTAATACAAGAGTATTAAACACTGATGATGCCAATTTGTCTTCTGCAAAATATAGGATAATAAGTAAATAATTTTATTAACTTATTCCCATACTACATGATTGATAGAATGCTGGGTGGAAAGATTTTATAAATAATGGCTTGAAACTGTTTTATGATTTATATAGAAATCTTTCATCTCTGATTTTGTACTTCACTAAGATGTAGAGCACTTATGAGAAGGACAAAAATGAATTATTTTCTTCTATTCTCTGTTATTAAAACAAAGAATTTTTTTCTTCTATTTTTCTAAAATAATGATGATAATTTGTTTCTGTTATTCAGGAACAGCAGCCTCAGCAGAAGTCCACAGTATCAGATTTAACACCACCAATAGTTAATGAAAGGTAACATTTCAATTCAGAGGCAATATTATTGTAAAATAGACGACTGTATCTTTTATATTTTTTATACGGTAACATTTAAGGATATAACATTAGATTTTAGAGTTAGTAAATGAATATCTTTGATTTTCTACAATCTTCCTTGGAGATTTCAATTTTCAGAATTTATGCTGGTTTCCCTTTTCTAATTTCACAGATTGTGCTGGAGCGATGCTGAAGTATTTACTATTGATAGCTTTATAACACAAATCATCTACCAACCAGAATACTAGATAATCCTCACCATTCTCCCAATATATGCTGAATCTTTTTTCAACCGGCACTTCCTCCATATGCACCATAGATGTTAGCTCTTCTCTTGGTAACTCTAACTATAACATTGTTCATGTTTTCTTTTCTACAGATCAACTTCCACCCAGACATGCTTAACCTCGTTTCCATTGGCATTGGGATGATACAATTTGGGAAGACTTCTGTGATTTTTGTCTTTTTTTTTTCCATAGTCTGATCACCGTATCAGCTTTCTCCTAATTCAGATGCCTGGCTCTGGCTGAATAACTGAAATAATCCTTGCTGAAACAAGGGCATAAGTACAACTGATTATTATTATTATTATTCCTGACACCTCCAAGGAGTCCGAAGACTTATCGCGGGAGGACACCTACAACTGTCTCAACCACTACACCGAACCTCTACTACGAGTCATCTCTATCTACGCCATCTACCGGCCACCACAACTAGTGTTTTTTTGTATTAAATTTGTTTGATAACATCCCAAATCCATGCAACCTTTGAATACAGCTCTCACCACTTTTGGAATGAGGGGAAAAAATCTAGAGAGAGAGAGAGATTTCATCAGAAACCTCTCTAAGAATACTTGATGCCTTACAAAAATGTGCATGTCATGGGGATTTTCTTAATAGACATATCCCCCCCCCCCTTTCACAGGCTCCATCTGATACTTCTCATGGATGCTGTATTTCTTCATTATGTATTTTCTATAGATATTTTTATGGGTTCACCAAATGGGTTTTATGGATTCAACATTCTTCCTTATGCCTCTAAATGTAAAAACATGAGCAGCTGCTGGTCAAATCCATTGATGTCAGTCAAATGAATGGCATGTTTATAGTTTAGAACCACAGAAGAGAATTGAGTGGGAAATTTTAGCTCATGATTTCATCATTAAGGATTGATCATAAAACTGTTAAGCATGATACATAAACTGAAGTTTAATAAATTGAAATTAATATTATCATAGAAAAAAACTATATAAATAAAGTTGAAATTGCCTGTTTGTTCAGGCATCATCATCACAGAAATGGTTGAATTGTGCAAAATCCTTCTTTTATTTTAGTAAATATTCTTGGTTATATCTTTCTTACTTTAGACTGTAAAGTCAAGCGTTTTTGTGTGTGTTTCAAATTTTAATACAGGATATTGTTTAGAAAGTGTTTTTCATGGCACAGATGTGTACAAGGAAAATGGCAGACAATCCTTGTTCAAGTTTAGCATGAGTTATGTTGTACAATGTAGTCTATGTTCTATGTATTCATTGCCAGGAGTGAATGGTTTATGGTACAAGCGAGAGGAGAGAGAGAGAGAGTGTGTCATAAATGTTTCATGTGCAACTTGTATGGAAAGCTGGAAAATGAAATGACAAATATTAATGATGTAAGGAAAAATAACAAAAGTGTTCTGGAGAATGTGAAAGTAGTGGATGCTAGTGCACGAAATATAAATGAGAGCATAACAGAAGTGGTCGAGAGTAATGTGGATGAGGAGGTGACAGTAAGGAGTGAAACAGTGCTTTTATGTGATGTCTTTTACAGGAAAAAAACATGGGAGCTCGAGCAACTGCAGAAATTATTTTTCACTAAGTTTAGCATGAGGGATGTTATACATATGTATGTGGTATAGCAGACAGGAGAATGTAAGAAAAAGTGAATGGGGAAAGTATGAAAGTGTGAGAAACTGGAAATAAGGAGAAAGTATTGTATGGCGATTTGATGATAAGAGGTATACTTAATAAGAAAATGATGAAAGCGTGTTTCCCAGGTGTGAAGATTAAGGATGTTCGTGAAGCTGTTAGTTTACAGAATGGAGACGTGAAAGAGTTGATTGTTTTCTCAGGAACAAATGATTTGAAAGGGGAGAAATATGCAATGAGAGGAAATATGAAAGTGTTGTTGAAAGAAATGAAAATGAAGAGTAAGAAAGTAAAAATTGTGAGTCTGCTTCCTCAATATGATAGGACAGAATTGAGAAAGGCCATGATTGCTAATGAGTCAATGGGGAGATTGTGCAATTGAAATGGTGTGCAGTTTATAGATGTATGGAGTGAATTTGATGGACAAAAAGACTTATATATATGTCTAATTTGAATAATTTTGGAGTTAAATGTTTGGAGAAAGTGTTATTTAATGAGTTTGGAAGTTCAAAACCAGGAAAACTAGAGACATTGGTGGGTGCAGGGGGGGGGGATCAAGTTTGTGTCTGGCTACTCCTGGGATAAACGAGTGTGGGTACAGAAATGTTTATGCAGTGCTAAATGCAGTTTCACAGGTTTCAGATTTTAATGGGTTGGTAATGATATTACACAAAGATAATTATGGTTCAAAGGGGATGTTGGTGGTAAGCCGAGGGAATGTTGAAATGTATGTACGTGAATGCCAGAAGTATCAGAAATAGCGGAGAGGAGTTTTTGGCATTGGTCAGCTTGACTTGGCCAAAATTATAGAAATCAGTGAGACGTGGTTAATAGAAAATGATATTGTTACATTAATAGGATGTAAGGGGCATTGTATTTTCAAGAATAAGAGGGAATAAGATGGGATGTTGCTGATGATAGCTGAAGAACTACAACCAATAAAATTAGAAAATAAAGATGATTTTAGATGTGAGGAGATGGTTCATTTGAAGCAGTTTGGTATAAAATTGGTGGGTGAATGAGGCCAAAAGGACAAAATATGTTGTTGGTTGTTGCTATAGACTAGGAGGGCCACAGGAAGATGTAGATGATATGTATCAGCAGATTAACATAAGTGCAGGCCCAACAATCATTATGGGAGATTTTAACTATAGGGACATAGATTAGAAGAATGAAAGAGAGCATAGCAAGATGGAAGTGGAATCTATACAATTGCTAAGGTATAATTACCTGAAACAATATTATAGATGGGACCAGGGGTTTGAGAATACTGGATCTAGTAATAGAATCAGAAGATATATCCTCAACCAAGATAGACACTCTGGTTCCAGTTAGGGAAGGTGACTATTCAGTCTTATTCTGGGGAGTTGCTAAACATGGGAAATTCTTTGTCAAGAAAGGATTGAGCTATAAACTTGTAAGAAAAAGAAGAAGAAAAAAAAAGGTCAGCTTGCTTGGTTGGCCGAGTGGTTAGCATATCCGCTCTCCGACCAAAAGGCTGTGGATTTGAATCCCACCATGGTGGTAAGCCAAGGGAATGTTGAAATGGATGTTTGTGATTGTCTGTGATAATGGTGGTGGGTGGTAGATGGCATTGGTGTATTTGCGGTTTGTTGTGGTTGGTGGATTGAGTGAGCAGTGGAAACAGCTTTGTTGTAGAGTAGATGCCCTCCCTCAATGAGTCTTTGGACTCACTGGAGGTGTCACATAATAATAGTAATTATGACAGACTAAGGAGGCATCTTGGAGCACTACCATGGCTTTTCAAGCTACAAGAAAAGAATGTCAGTAGTGCATAAGAATTGGTCAGAGATTATGTATGCAGTCTGATACTGCTTCTCTTAAACAATGTCATTAGGATAACCCAAGTGTGGATTAAGTGGATGAGTAGAGATTATAAAGGAAAAGAAAAGAAAGAAAGAAAAAAAAAATGCTGTTGAGGGGAATATAAAGAAAAAGGTGATCAGCATACTCATGAGTGGTATGAAGTGCAAGCAAGAAGAGTGACTAATTTGGTAAGAAAAGGCCAAATCAGATAAGAGAAAATTAGCTAAGCAGACTAAAGTAAATCTGACAGATTTTTTTATTATGTGGCAAGTGAGAGGAAAAATGACTATAGTGGAATGACTTTAATCAGTACTGATAGAAGGAAGATGACAGTGGCAAAAGTAATAGTTGAGTTGTTGAGTGATCATTTTGCAAAAGTGTTATCCAGGTAGAGATTTTACAGTTAATGATGTGACAGAGATGAATGTCAGAATGAGATAGATGAACAGGAAGTGTTCAGCATATTAAAAAATATCAATGTGAATGCAGTAGTGAGGCAGGATGGCATGTCAGTCCATGTGCTGGGTGAACATGCAAGAGAATTGGCAATTCCTCTGATCATGTTGCTTAATCTAAGTCAGCTCTGAACAGATCAATGTAATCAGCTCTGTCAAAGTTCCAAGGGAAGAATGGAAAGAGGGTAAGATAGTTCCATTACATAAAGATGGCTCCAAGATAGAAGTAGCAAACTGCAGACCGATTAATATATTACAAGTAGTTATAGTATTGGAAGAGTTGGTTAAAAGTAAAATCCAACAGTGTATGGATAGGGATATGATATGGGAAATGGCTACAATATGACACTGCTGGACTTTGCAAAGGAAAGGCATTTGACAGAATACCATGGAAAACTATTACAAAAGTTGGAGCAAAGGGGAATGGATATGAAGCCAGTAGTATGGATGGATGGATGGGGGAAGTTGACAGACATTAGAGAGTAATATGTGGTGAAATGGAATCTAGGAAAATGAGGGGTTCTGTACTAGGGCCACTACTCTTTAATTTGTATATCAATGATATAGGGAAAGATTTAAATGGGGATATTTAAATCTGATGCAAAACTGGGAAGCGCATCAGTTGATAAGGGTGATGTAGATATCCTGCAGGATGATTTAAATAAATTGGCATTATGGGCAAGAGATAATGGATGTCATAATGTTGCACTTCAGGTTGAAAAGGTTGCATATTGTGTATCACATTGATGGTACTGGATTCCAGGAAATTGATGAGACTAGGGACTTGAGAATAATGGTGGACAGAGAGTTGAAGTTCAGAGAGCATATTGCAAAAAGTTGGTAAAATAACTCATAGGATTACTTGGTTGTTAAAAAACATGCTAACAAGTAAAGATAGTTATCTTTCTTTCTTTTCTCCTGAAGTTACCCCTCTTTATAAGGCTATGATTTGGAGGGAAGTTCAGAGGGCATATTGCAAAAGTTAATAAAATAGCTCAAAGGATTATTTAGGTGTTGAAAACCACACTAACAAATAAAGATGGAAGTTATTATCTCTCTTTATTTGGCATCTTGACTACTGTGTACAGATTTGTCACCTGGGTTTCTTGGGATCAGGAGGTGGTAGAGAAGATTCAGAGAAGAGTGACCAAGCTAGTGATAGATCTATAAATGCCCTCTATGAGGATTGGTTGAAGGTGTGTGGGCTATAAAGTTTGGTTAATAGGTGAGAAAGAGGGAACCTGATAGAAACTTAGAGGTTTAAAGAAATTTTATAAAATTGATGCAAAGGAAATTTTTCAATAGATGACAAATAGTGAGAGAACTAGAGATCATCTGTGGAAGTTGTATAACAGTGTGGTTAGTAAGGGTGTTAGGAGTAGATTTTTTTGCTTGGAGAGAGTAGTGAATGAGCGGAATGGATTGCCAGAATTAGTTGAGTGCCCTGACAATAAAGGAGAGCTATGATAGGTTTTGTGTGTACAAATGCTAGTGAGTCTCTGGACTCCATAGAGTTCAGAGACTCAGTGTGGGAGACTCAATCCTCATCTTATAATAATAATTGCTCTTGATAAAATTTTTGCAATATGTTTAAGGTGGTCTTGGATATGCCTTAGGCTACTTGGTTATTTCATCAAGTGCCTAAAATTATGTGTTTTTAGGTCAGTGTTTGGCCTAAATATACAGTAGATGATTTAGAAACTTTTCTCAAGATTGATACAACAGATTTTCATTTTAAGCAGCTTATCGCCTCTGTTTTTGATTGTTATAAATATACCTGGGGTGCTTAAGGGTCAAAGCTGTATAACTGAGAGGAGACTTCCACATAGCCTTTAAAGGAATGCGGAGAACCGACCAGGGCTTCTGACTAATGTCCAATCCTCACCTTCTCGTGGTGCACCCTGTTGGGTATCTACTTGGATACTGAACAAACGAGGATGGGCTGGCAATTTGGGATTTAGCCGACCAAATTGTATTCTTATTGGTTAAACCAAAATAAAAAATGATGGTACAACATGACAAAATTTCATGCCGGCTGGGGCGTCACCTGGTTAAACAAGGCCCGCATTGTTTTCGCCAGGGAACCAGGGCGAATAGCAAAAAGTCAGCTACTGGAACAAATCTGAAAACAAACCCCAACTCAACATCACCAGAGTTAAAGATCGGTACTAGCAACATAAGAAGCCTGAATGGCAAAGAAATGGAGCTAGCTGAGGAATTAGATAAGTACCGGATCGACATAATAGGGGTGACTGAAACAAAAAAGACCAAAACTGGTGAGATCTTTCTGAGCAATAAATACAAAATGTTATATTCAGGCAATGACAATCAAGGAAAAGAAGGAGTAGCCATAGTATTCAACACAAAATACGGGACTAATCTTCTTGAATGGCAGTCAGTCTCAAGTAGAGTAATGTGGGCAAATATGAGAATGGGGAACTAGGCAATGAGACTTATTTGTGCCTATGGTCCCACAGAAGATTCTACTATGGTAGAGGTGGAGGAATTTTTTGAGGCTTTAGAAAAAGCAACTGACACAATGAAAAAGGAAAAGTTGGTCCTTGTTGGGGATCTAAATAGCAGAGTAGGAAATGATTGTCAGACATACAAAAATATTTTGGGAAAATTTGGAGAAAAGAGCAAAGCTAATAATACTGGCAAATACCTATTGGATTTCTGCTCAGGACATGGACTGGTTATTACTAGCACCATGTTCCAACATAAAAATGTGCACAAATTCACATGGAGAGAAGAGGCTAGGAATAAGAAAAGTCTCATTGACTATGTTATTGTTGCTAGTGATGTTTTCTCCCTGGTGCAGGACACCAGGGGGTACAGAGGATTTGAACTTGATAGTGATCATTATTTAGTCTTGAGCAGGATAAAATTGAATTTCGTATTGAAAAGAATAACAGGTAAGAAAGTTTTAAAGCGAATAAAAGTTGAGCAGCTCTCAGATGTGAACTGTAAACTAAAATACACAAAAGATTATTGAAGAAAAAATGAAAGAGATTGAGAACAGGAATCAGACCTTGGAGATTCAGTGGCAAACTCTGAAGAAAATATTGATTGATTCTGCCAGAGGGCATGTGGTGAGGTTGTCTGCAAGGAAAAAAAAAATCAGAACTCCCTGGTGGACACAGGAAGTTAAAGAGGCAGTGAAGGAAAAGAAGAAAGCATATCAAAAGTTCCTGTCAAATAAGTCAGCTTGTGCTCTTAGAGAATACAGAGACAAATGTAAGAAAGCTAAACACTGTTTAAAACTAGCCTAAACAAAAGTCATGGGAGGTCTTTGGCAAGAAAATGGAAAAGAAATATCAAGAAGGTGGTAAGATATTCTGGAGGTTGTTGAAGAAACTTAGAAATGGAGGAAAGCGTGTTGTAAAAGGATAGAGATGATAAAGGTGACATGAAAACAGGAGAAAAAGATATCCTTGAAGTATGGAGTAATTACTTTGAAAAACTGCTAAATGAAACAAGCAGTAATGACAGCACAGTGGTAAAAAACACTGACCAGGCATGCAGTCAGGAATACATATCCATACTTGAAGTAGAAAAAGCCATCAAAGGCTTGAAATTGGAAAGGCAGCAGGAGTAGATGATATTTGACCAGAAATGGTGAAGTATGGTGGTATAAGAGTCTTACAGTGGCTGCACTGCATAGTTCAGAAAGCCTGGACAGAGGGACGGATTCCCGATGATTGGAGTAGAGCTCTCATAGTACCCATATATAAAAAGGGAAATAAAACAATGTGAGCATTATTAGAAACAGAGGTATTTCCCTACTAAGTGTTCCTGGCAAGATCTATGCAAGTATACTTGAGAAACGATTGAGAAGAATTATGGAAGAAAAGCTGGATTCAGGCCAAATAGAGGCTGTCAGGATCAGATCTTCACTTTATGACAAATAGTGGAGAAATCATGGGAATATAACAAAGATCTGTATTTAAGTTTTGTCGATTTGGAAAAGGCATATGACAAGGTGCCAAGAGAGAAGCTATTCAATACGCTACAGTTATATGGTGTCAATGGGGCAGTATATCAAGCAATACTTAGTCTTTATTTGAGTTGTAAGTAAGCAGTTAGAATTGAAGGAAGTACAGGAAGATGGTTTAATGTTAAATCTGGTGTGAGACAAGGATGTACATTATCCCCTCTGTTATTCATTATCTATATGGATCACATTATGGAGGAAAATGGTATTAAACATGATATCAAATTTGGAGATGTTAATGTCAGCTCTTTGCTTTATGCAGACGATTTATACTTCTAAATAAATCTGCTACAAGTCTGCAAGATTCTCTGACTAAATTGAATAGCTGTTGTAATAGATATGGTATGAAGGTCAGCAATAAAAAGACAATGAAAATAGGCAGAATCATTGAAAATGTCAACTGTGTTGTGAACAGAGAACCTGTCGAACGAGTAAAACATTTCAGCTACTTAGGCACGTTTTTTACTGAAGATGGTAAATTAAATATAGAAATAGACAACAGAATCAGCAAAGCTTGTATGGTAGGTAGTCAATTGAATAAATTCATATGGAATAAGAGAGAAATTAGTTGGAACACTAAATTAGCTGTATACAAACCAGTTTTAACTTATGGATCTGAGAGCTAGGTCGGAAGTCAAACACTTGAACAAAGACTAGAGATCACAAATATGAGAGTCCTGAGAAAGATTATAGGCATGAACAGATGGCATCAATGGCAATATCATATTAAAAATGAGGATATTATGAAAGAACTTGACATTGTCAGCATCCAGGAATGCGTTAGCAGAGCTAATCTCAGGTAGTATGGTCACTTAAGCAGAATGGGTGAGGAAAGATTAGCAAAACAAGTGTTCTCTGCCAGGCTAGCAGCAAAACGACCCAGAGGAAGACCAAGATGTAGGTGTATTGATACGTTACAAAGTGCTTTAGACGATAGAAATATAGGATCTGATAATGTTGGAGTCTTGACAGGTAACAGACTGATTTGGAGGAAAATTGTAGATAGGAAGTTATTAATGATGTAATTTTTTTCATGTAGTACTATCATATCCTGTACACCCCCTTGAGGGTACATGGCAGGAATTTGATGTTGATGATGATAAATATACCTAGTCCATCAAAGGAACATGCAAAAAGCATGTTTAATTATAAAAAAAAAAGTAATAAATGATTATTAATGAAAATTTTTGAGGTATATTTAGGAGTATAATTACAAAAATGAACCTTTTATGCATCAGATATTCATCATCATCATCAAATTCCTGATATATATACCCTCACGGGGGGGTGTACAGGATATGATAGTACTACTAGAAAAATTTACATCATTACTAACTTCCTATCTACAATTTTCCTCCAAATCAGTCTGTTACCTATCAAGACTTCAACATTATCAGATCTTATATTTCTATCTCCTAAGGCACTTTTTACTGTATCAGTCTACCTGCATCAGATATTTTGAACTAATATTCTTAGCACTTCTGGGTTTTTTGTAATAAATAAGTAAAGGAAATGAGTCAGGTGATGCATGGACTTTAGATTGTCCATGCATATATGCGAGTCCAGACTCTCCCCTCTGTATTCTGAGCTCATGTATCTGAGATGACCTCTTGTTCTGGTCCCCTCTAGCCAAGTGCTGAAACATTTCCCCTGTATTAATACTATAAAACCCTTTAAACAACTTAAATGTTTCTATTATATCATCTCTTTTTCTTCTATCAACAACTTCTGCAATTCAAACACACACACCCTCAATATATCCTCATAAGGTAACATACCAAAACCAGTCATCATCTTAGTTGCTCATTCTCAATCCTCTTCGCAACTTCGTCATCTTCAAGAAACCCAGGAGACCTGACACACACTAATTATTAGTGTGTTCTTCGATAGCCACACCCCTAAATCTCTAGCTTCGTCTGTTACATCAACTACAGTTCCATCAGTGTGGTACACATCTTGTAATCTCTTTATCCCAAAATTGACATTTCTTCACATTAAATTCACACTCATTATCTTTTGCCCAAACTAACAGCCTATTTAAATCATCCTGAAAAAACTCTCCACATTGCCTTGCCTTGATTCACTATTGCTCTACCTAATTTTACATCATCAACAAAGAACTGAATATTTCCTTTCAGGTTATTTCCTATATCATAGATATACAAATTATGAACTGTCATGATCCTAGCACTGAACCTTGATTCTGCCCCATCCATATACCCCTTTCTGATATCTGTACAACAGCCACCCTCTTATCCACATAGACACCGTCGTATGCATCCTAATTTGTCGTAATTTTCATAACAGAGTTCCATGTGGTGTTCTGTCAAATGCCTTTGCAAAATCCAGCAGAATTATTGTGTAGCCATTTCCTTATCCAACTCAACTGTTATTTTATTATTAAAAAAGGTTAGTAAATTACTACAGCATGACGGACTCTTCGTGAAGCCATGTTGACCCTCATACAGTATCATATTTTTATTCAGCCATTCTTGGATTCTCTTTTCGACCAATTTTTCCAGTGCTTTTACCACCATTCCTGTGATACTCATTGGTCTATAATTTTCTACTACAGTCTTATGCAGGCAAATTTTTTTTGCCCTCTTGCCACTCCCTTGGAATTCTACCACAGCTGAGACTTAAATTTGAAGAGGCTAGTCAGAGGCATTCCCAGTTCACTTGCACATTCCCACAAAATATGAGCTGATATCCATATAATCCCACGGTGTATTTGCATTCAGATTCTGCAGTATCCTATGGACTTCACCCACCTCTGTTCCCATAAGTCTGTTGCTTATGTCACAGCATTAACCTCACTTGGTTGATACACCCTTGCAAAGTGGTCACTCAGTAACTCAACTATTTTATCTGCTGTTGTCATCTCGTGACCATCATTACTCATTATCATCTTCAATAGTCATTCATCCTCTTATTTGCCACATAGTAAAAGAATTCTAGGATTTCCTTTGGTCTGCTCAGCTAGTTTCTTCTAGTAATCCAATTTTGCCTTGCAAGAAAGGTGACCAGCATGGTCACCTTTCTTGCGTAACCCTTGTACTGTTCACCTGTCTCCACAAGAATTTCTTTTTCTGCAGCTCATGCTTAATGACATTACTCATCCATCTGACTCCTACTAGATTAACCCTCCTTACCTTAGGTGTACACAATTTAATACTACTTCCTCTAGATGCCCCTTACTATCTCCCATGCATTACTAACATCCTTTCCTTGCAGGATTTTATGCCGTAGCATAGCTTTGAGCTTCCTACTAAGCTTGGTATAATCACCTGCCTTGTAGTTCCACATATTGACAGAATATGTCTCATTTTTAACAATCACCCAAGTCAACTACATGGACACTTTCCCCAGTTGGAGGCATTGTGACCACCTTAGTTACAGATAGCTCTTCTGATCCTATGATCAGGTCCATACTCTTGCACCTTTAATTGATTACTCAAAAAGATTCAATCATCCACTGCTCTCAAACTCTCCATGATTTCACATTCAGAAGGATGAAAAACCTTTTTGAACTGCTCATTAAATATCTTAACTATATTCTACACAGCAGTTGTCCTTATCATTTTCTCCAATCATTGCCATCCTACCATAATCATTCTTATTTTTGCTAGCTACATTTCCAAAGAACTCCCAGGGATTTTTTTGCTTCATTAGCTAAGTGCTGCTCATACTGAACTTTAGCTACTCTTACCAACTGAGTTGCCCTCCTTGTCTGTTCTTCGTATTCCTCATGGAATTGATTATTATCAATTACCATGAAGAAGAATGCCTTTTTTCTCTATATTGCTTGTTTAATCTCTTCATTTAACCATTTCACACCTACCTTTTTTAACCTTCTGATCTTTGAATTATCTAGTAGAAGCAATGTCTAAACGTATTCCATGGCCAAGCAGCATTGATCGTTCTCCTTTTCATCCATCTCCTCATTCCTTCTACAGCTGTAGAAGGAATGAGGCGTTGAATGAAAGTGTCTCCTGAGCTTCTCATAATGACTACTAACCTTGTAGTTCTACATATATCCTTTCTTCACAGATGTTCTCATATGGTTGGCAACCATCCAGGTAATCACTTCATGGTCACCCTCACCAACTGGAGGGATATTTAACACCTCTGGATTAGAGATAGATGTTCAACGTTTTTTTCACTTTTTATGTTAAGCCCATACACAAGAGGTTGGTTGATCAAACTGTAGTACAGTGGTGCCGTATATGGGTAGTGAGTTGGAAAAGGAGGACCTTGTTTTTTCTCGTAGACAGGCTTATACGTTGGTTATGCATTTCTAAATCACTTAGGGAATTGAAACAACGTAGATCCGAATATAAATTAAATTATACTTTAATAAATATTTCCGATATTTCGGCAATGTCACATTGCCATTTTCAAAAGGAACTTACAAAAAGGCAGTTGCACACAGGCACTAACAATACAGTAACTGAGAATGAAGATATGAAGCTATCGTTCTCCTAGAAGTCCTGATGGCGCCCTCTGGTGGGCTAAGTAGGCGTTCTTGGCCGTTGGGCTGAAGGGCTGCTGATGTATGCCTCCCAAATTTGGGGCAGTCGCATACAACCAAATTTGTTGAGGTTTGGAGAGTTTCTTAGGGCAGAGGCTGATTCCATAAATAATCTTTCATATTTATATTTGCTCCGGTGTATTACTGTAGCTTTCTTCCACCGTATTCTGTGGCGTGTATCCAGAGCATGGTCTGCAAGATCAGAATAGCTATACTTGTAAAACCGAATGTAGTCCTTGTGTTCAGAAATTCTGGACACATCAGGACTTCTAGGAGAACGATTGCTTCATATCTTCATTCTCAGTTACTGTATTGTTAGTGCCTGTGTGCAACTGCCTTTTTGTAAGTTCCTTTTGAAAATGGCAATGTGACATTGCCGAAATATCGGAAATATTTATTAAAGTATAATTTAATTTATATTCTGATCTACGTTGTTTCAATTCCCTAAGTGATTTAGAAAAGGAAAAGAGGACCTTGTTTACATTTGATTTAAAAGATTGTATATTATATTCCTTGGGAAACAAGGGAGGAGACAGTTCCACAATACAGCAGTTGCAGGGATGAAGGAGGAGGAAAAGAAACTTGTTCTAATGGGTTTCAGGATGCACTGTGAAGGGATGTTAAACAGCAGCTGCATGTGTTCCAATAAGCTTAGTACTAAGTGGGGAAATTATTGATGCTATTTCAAATGAATATTTCCCATGGAAATATTTGTAGAATACACATAGTGCAGAAACCAAACATCTGTGTGAAAGTGGGGGTGGGTGGGGAGGAGTTCGTAAGAGAATGGTCATTAATAAGTCTAATTGCTCTCCTCTGTATTGAGTCAAGCATTTTGAGGGAGCTTTTAGGAGGCCCACCCCATATGTGAGAGTAGTATTCAATAGCTTGGGAGATTTGTGATTTGTATAAAGTTAAACAGCTGAAGTAACGTCTTGAGCGAAAGAGAAATCCTAGTTTTTTTAGAAGCTAGGTTGTGATGTTTGATTTTATGTTGAGCTCAACATAAAAAAAATCAATGGTTGTGATGTGTTTATGCCAGGAGAGGCTTGATCGGGGTAATTCCAAGAAGAGAAAACTCATATTGTCTGGAAATTTTGGTATTGTCAAAAATAATAGTGGGAGAAAATGGTTCTTTTTTTATGAGATAAGACAGAACTGGGTTTTATTAGCATTGAAATTGATGAGGTTATGTGAATCCCATTGGAGAATGGCTTGAAGATCAGAATTGAGGGGGGGGGGTAGTTGATGTTCTGTAGGTTGAGGTGAGTTGTGTAGAGTAACATTTATCAAATGAACAGGAGGAGTGCAATGTGCTGTCATCTGCAAAACTGTGTATTTGGTTGGAGATCAACTGAAGTTGGTCATTGATGCAGGAAGAGGGTTGGTGAGAGAACAGAACCTTGTGAAACCCCATCATTAGTTTAATGGTGAGAGATAAGGAACCATCCACCACTACATATAGTGTGCATCCAGACAGAAAGCTGGAAATCCAACTACAGAAGTCCTGAGACAGATCAATCAATGGTAGTTTGCTTAGTAAGCCTTTGTGCTAGACCCGGTCAAAAGCTTTGGAGATATCAAGTACAACTACTTGAGATTTGCCAAACTTCTCCATGGCATTTGTCATGGAGAACATGCTCACATATGTCACCCATCTCTAGATGGGTGACATATCTCATCACTGCCTCATCTCATCACTGTCATTCATAGTCAGTACACTTTCTACTTTTCCTATCACACTGTTATCTTCACCTGTGACACCTTCCCATGCATACCTACTACATTCATGGCACCCTACTATTTTTGAGAAATCAATGCCATTTACTTGGTCTTCCATTTAGACCTATGCAATGGTTTGCCTTTCATTGCCATGTTGTATCAGTGTGCCAAAAGAAAACAATGAATTTATTATATTGCCTAAGAAATTTATTGAGGCAGCATTCCACACTCAAATATCTTGCAGTAATACTTAATCTACAATTTAGATAATATCAGCACATATTTAAATATAAAATTTACTTATCTTGCTGCAGTCCACATGCCGACCGATGTTTAACTCATGCCACCTCGAGATCAGATCTTTACATCTGCTCATCTCCCTGCCATGGATTCTATCCTAATTCCAATAAATACAAAAGGAAAAGCAGAATCTGCAATTTTACCATGCGAACTTCCAGAAAAAAGAAAACTTGGTCAGTTTTTGAAAACTTTTCCAAAGGTATACATAAAATAAGACATTACTTCTGAATTATGCAATAAGACAAACTATGATTTGTGAGTGGGAGTTACATTTTTAAACTTGTTTAACTTATTCTTAACATTACATTTCTATTTCTTGTCATGCAAAATTTCAGTAATGCAAATATCAAGTTGTGTAGAGAATTAATCTCAAAAACTTGCTTTGGTGTGAAATATAAATTTTCCATATGTTGTGGTTCTTTGTATTCCCTAGTCTGGCATGCTCTGTTAATAAATAAGAAAATTAATGGATAAATTATAGTGAAAATCTCAAACACAGATTTCATGAAATAAAAGTTCCAGTGCCTATCATAAATGTACAGAATGCTGATAATAAACATATATGCATTCTGCAGAATGTATCTGAACTTGAGCACCATTGTTCTAATCATTTAATATTCATTTCTAGTGAAAGACGAGATCAAATCTCAAGATCTGCTCATATCCCTGCCATGGATTCTATCCTAATTCCAATAACTACAAAAAGAAAAGCAGAATCTGCAACTTTACCAGGCCGACCTCCAGAAAAAAGAAAACCTGGTCGGCCTCCACTTTCACAAGTTTTTACAAAGGTAATAGATAAAATACATTGCTTTGAAAAATTGAAAATTTGTTTATTAGTGTCATAGAAATAATTATTCTTTGCCTCTTGCATACAGAACTCATCATAAATGATTCAGTTATAAGAAAAAAAAAATTATATCAAATCATTGTTCAGCAAAAATGGAATTACTACAGATGGAAGTAAAAATGTTTCACCCACCAGTTTTCAACCTTGGACTGGTATAATAATTAACATTACTATACACATGTTCACATGAACAATTCACGATAGTCTTATTAACTCTTATAATTCTTTACATATAATTACTGTTTGAAATTGTTCACAGGAGTTATATGTTTGATCATTAGTACATCTATTCTTGAATGATGTTAGCATTTTTATTATGGTATTCAAAGAGGACTCAAATAGTGGTAATGTTGTGGAGGGAGAAAGAAGCACGTGAAAAGTTAGATCATAATTTATGAAAATGTTGACCTATTTTTGGCTATGTTCTGTAGGCATGTAGTTTTAAGTTAAGTTTTATATTGCAAATCATCCTCATAGGATTGCCTAAGGGTCAAAACAAGATAAATGGGAGGAAGCCTCCACATAAACCTTTTAAGAAATGCAGAGAACCAAGTGGAAGTTCTAACCTAGTGTCCACTACATACCATCTTGTGGTGAATGCTGAAGTAGGTTTGTTCAATGGGAATAGATACCTGGATAGTGAAGAAATGAGGATGAGTTGCAGATTTGGCTGAACAAAGTGTATTTTCCATTGGTTTAAACCAAATGAAAACTGGTATAAAATAGCAATATTATGTTGGCTGGGGCATTGCCTAGTTAACCAGGATCTCCCCCCACCCTGCCATTTTTGTCAAGAAACAAGGGAAAAAGCCATGCAGTTTATAGGATGACTCTCCAACCACTGGAAACTCAAGCTCAGCATTTAGCAAAATTGCAGATGGTGCACTCAACATTCCTTATTATGTAAATTATTATGGAAAATAAGTGTAACTAGTAGAAGAATTAGAGAAGTGCCACATCGACATAATTATTGTTACCAAAAAAAATTTTAAAAAGGCAGGTGAGATTAACAACTGCAAGATCTAAACTGCAGAGTAGGAAATGAATAGCTAGCATATAGAAATGTTCTGGGAGAATGTGAAGAAAAGACAAGGATAATAATAGTAGTAAGTATCTGCTGGATTTCTGATTCAGCATGTGTGTATTAGTCATTCCTAACACAAAGTTCCATTGCTGTATAACACAAATTCACATAGAGAGAATACATATCAAATAAGAAAACTCATTATGTTATCGCTGATGGCAAAATATTCATTCTGTTTCATAATAGAAGGCTGTAGGAAGTGATTTGAACAAAATGAATTTCATATTAACAAAACAGTACCAAATGTACCAAAGTTTTCAAAATAATCAGTCAGTTTACAAAGATGAACTGTAGATGTAGATTCAAATGTACAAATATTGTTTAAAAAAAAAAAAAAGTAGTTTGAAAACAAGAATCAAACCTTGGAGTGACTCAGTGGCAGACTCTGAAGAAAACATTAATCAATTCAACAAGAGAGATGTTTGAAGCTGCTTGCTTGCAGGGATAGAAAAATTAGATGCCATGATAGACTCAAGAAATAAGAGACATTTCCAAAAAAAAGAAGAATGAATGCCTATCAAAAGTTCCTAAGAATATAGAGAAAAAAATGCAAGAAGCAAAACAAAAGTCATGGGATGACTGGTAAGAATATAGCACATAAATATGAATTTGTGGCAAAATCTCCTGGAAGCTATTTGAAAAAAAAAAGCTTAGAAATAGAGAAAAGATAACTAAAGATAAAGACTGCTAAATGAAACAAGTGATAGAAGGTTGGCAGAAAATATTCAGGAGGGATGCAGCCAGAAGTTACATATCTATTCATTTAGAAAAAAGCATTAGGGAAAGAAAATAATAAAAAAGCTGCTGGAGTAGATAATTATCAATGAAAAGTGTTCAAATATGGGATATAAAAGTTTTGCACTGGTTCAGATTCTGGGTGTTAGGAGTAGAGTTCTCATAGTACCCATCTATAAATACTAAAAGAAGACTGGATATGAGAATTAGAGGAATTTCCATACTAAAATTTATGCAAGTATACTAAGAAGAAGCTAAACAAAAATGTTAAAGAGAGACGTAGAGAAGAAACTTTGATTCAAACAAGTAAGAGTTGCCAAGATGAGATTTTTAACTTAAAGACAAATGGTTCAAAATCAGAAATATAACAAGTATTTCTATTTGTTTTGTAGATCTATAAAAGGCATATGAAAAGGTACCAAGAGAAAACCTGTAATTATATGATGTGAATGTGACATCATATTGAGCACTACATGGTTTAGTCGGCAGTTCGAATTGAAGGAAGTACATGAAGATGGTTGATATAAAATCATGTGTAAGACAAGGATGCACACTACCTCCGCCGTTATTCATTATCTCTATGGATCACATGAAGGAAAGCTGCATTAAACCTGCTATCCAAATTTGAAATCATTCTCAGCTCTTTACTTTTATATGCACATGATGCAGTATTTTAAATAAATCTAATACAAAATTGCTGAATTCCTTAACTAAACTGAATAACTGCTCTAACATATTTGTCATAAAAATCAGCAATATGAAGAAAACAATAATAAGACAAAAAAAAAACTGCAAAAATAGGCTGGAACATTGAAAGCATCAGCTGCATCATAAATAAGGATCTTATAGAACAAGTAAATTATTTCAGACTATTTGATAACAGAATAAGTAAAACTGATATAATGGGCAGTCAGCTGAATAAATTCATAGGGAAGAACTGCTGACTTGATTGGATGAATGGGTCAGCATATCTGCTTTCAAACCAATAAATGCAGGTTCAAATCCTGCTGTGGACCTGAATGCTTGTGATTGTGCTGTTTGATCTTAGAGCAGAGTTTCTAAATTATATAAATTAAAGGTTTATTTATATCTTTCATGGGTGGGTGGGACATAAAAAATTTATCAAAGCACTGTCAAATTAGCTGTATAACAAAATAGTGTTCAACCCAATCTTAACTTATGGATCTGAGATGCGTTAGAACAGGTAATCGAAGTTTGGAGATCACAGATATTCTCATTCTAAGAAATATTAGAGGAGTGAATGAATAGATGTCATCAATGGCAGAATCATTAAATGAAGATATTAAGAAGGAACTTGACATAACATTTAGGAATGTGTCATCAGAGGCAAATCTAAGTGGTATTGGTCACTAGAGAGTGGGAGAGGAAAGGTTACTAAAATAGGTATTTGATTCCTGGATGGCAGGAAGGACATGATTTAGATGAATTGATTGCAATCAGAAGAGTCTTAGAAGACAAAAATATGATCTGACAATCTTTACAGATAATAGTCTAATTTGGAAGAAAATTGTAAAATTCTTTTTGTAACTCATCTAAACAGCCAACATCCTTAAATGCACTTTGCATTAGAAACAGAATCTAATAACTAGCTGCCTTTTTTTGGCATGTTAGTCACTTATCTTTCACATGGCTCACTATCTTTTTCTCTTTCTAGCATGAGTGTACACACACACACACACACACACACACACTGGAAGATATTATATTTGCACGAGCTATCCATCTCCCAGCCCATAGGATCTTCAAAATACTAACTCACAGAATTCAACTATAGCTCCTACAAAATAGATAAAATACTACCAGGGTGGTCTGAAAAGTTCTCAGCCTTGACTGTAGTTGGCAACACTATCGGCAAAATTTTTTTTTTTTTTTCTAAGTTGATACATCTGTCATAAGCATCCATGTAAAATTGCATGCCATTCTATCAAGTAGTTTGTTTTACAGCTGTCTGAAGCAAAACTGTTGTCTGTATCCCTTGAAATGGATAAAATTGAGTATCGTGTGGTTAATTCTTTGTAAAAGAATCCCAAAAGAAATTCATTCGAAGTTCATAAAAGTTTAAGCACTCTTCTCCTTTCCTTCGGTTTCGCCAACGGACTGCCGAGTTTAAACATGGCCGTACAAGCCTTGAAGATGATCGACGTGAAGGATGTCAAAAAAGGTGTAACAACACCAGAAATCATTGATCAAGTGCACAATATGGTATTGGATGACCGGCGAGTCAAAGTGCATGAAATTGCTGAGACTATAGGCATTTCAAAAGAATGTGTAGGATATATTTTGCACGAAGAATTGCAAATGAAAAAGCTTTGCGCAAGATGGGTGCTGTGCTTGCTCACAGCAGATCAAAAATGAACTCACATGAAAATCTCATATGAGTGCTAACAGTGCTTGGAGCATTTTAACAAGAATAAAACTGATTTTGTGCATTGATTTATTACTATGGATGAGACTTGGATTCACCATCACACACCAGAATCCAAACAGCAGTCAGAACAGTGGACAGAAGTCCGTTCAGCGCCAAAGTTGGTTCCATCAGCAGGAACGGTCAAGGCATCGGTGTTTTGGGATGCATTTTGTTTATTAATCATCTTGAAAAGAGTAAAACAATAACCGGAGAATATTATTCTAATCTTTTAACCAGACTAGATGAAAAAATTCATGAGAAAAGGCCCGGTTTGCAGAAGAAAAAAATCATCTTTCATCAGGACAACTTTGTGGGCAATGCACCTGCCCCTAGAGGTGTTTTGGCAATGGGAAAATTAAGGGATCTGCACTATGAATTGTTGGAACATCCACCCTATTCCCAAGATTTGGCTCCCTCTGACTTCTGTCTCTTCCCAAAACTAAAACTCTTCCTCGCTGAACAGTGTTTTTTGTCGAATCAAGACGTTATTGCAGCTGTAGTATCCCACTACAGGGATGGGATAATGGTGCTGGAGCATCGCTGGAATAAATGTATTAATCTTAAGGGAGATTATGTTGAAAAATAAAAATAATTTTGAAATTATAAATTCGTGTTTTGATTGTTAGGCTGAGAACTTTTCAGACCACATGCGTACATACCCTCTCTCCCTGAGCACACAAAACCAAAACACTATGATACCTAACCTATATATCCAGGGTACACCTGAAAAGAGTTTCTCTCTCTATGTTCGCTGGGCATCTACAGATGCCGTATGGTCACTCCGATGCTCGGTAATGTTCCACACCAGGCCTTGCCATGTAGTCCTGTTGTTTGCTTTTCTGGCAGCCTCAACTCTCTGAAGATCAGTCACACCACACATGCCATCATCCATCTCATTGATGGTCTATCCCTGCCTCTTTTTTCCAGGAACTTTACCTTCTATTACTGTTCTGAGAAGTCCTTCTTCCATCCTTTCTATGTATCCAAAATATTTTAACTTTCTTCTGTCAATATCCTTAAGGAGCCTTAAAGTTCTACTAATCTTTTCTAACACCCATTCATTTGTACGCCTTTCAGTATATGATATTCTCACCAGCCTTCTGTAACACTACATCTCAAAAGCAGATATCCGTTTCTTATCTGACTTCTTTAGGTTCCAAGTCTCACATCCATAAGTCACTGTTTGAAAAACAACTGCATCTAAAATCCTCAACTTTGTTCCCATGGAGATAGATCCATCCTTCCACATTTTAGACAGGTCTCTGACTGTTGTTTTAGCCATTCCTAACCTTTTTCTGATATATTCTGAACAGCAATTCTTCACATTAATAATGGATCCCAGGTACTCAAACTTGCTGACTTCCTCAATTCTTTCTCCATTAAGATACACTTGTTTCTCAAGAGCTTCTCTGTTTGTTTTTCCTTTGAGAACCGTGATCTTTGTCTTGCTAGGATTGAGGAAGTCAGCAGTCAAGAATTAGTCCTAGTTCTTCCTTGTCATTACAAAGGAGTACTGTATCATCAGCGTACCTCAGATTACTGATCAATCTACCTCCTATCCTAATTCCTGTCGTGAGCTCTTCCAATGCTTCACGCATGATGTCCTCTGCATATATGCTAAACAAGTGAGGAGAAAGTAAACATCCTTGTCTAACTCCTTTTCCAACTTGAAGCCAGTCAGTCAATCCAACACCTGTTCTTACTGTGGCTTCTTGCTCCTTATACAAGTTGGCTATCAACTTGATAGTGTGTTGAGGAAAACCCATTCTTTTCATTACTTCCCACAGTTTCACAATGCTCAACACAGTCAAAAGCTTTATAGTAGTCTAAGAAACACATTACCAGAGGGAGTCTGAATTCTTTATATTTTTCTATGATCTGTCTAAGGCAAAGGATCTGATCTCTGGTGCCCCTACCTTTCCTAAAACCTGCTTGTTCCTCGAGCATCTCTGCCTCAACTTTGGCCTCAATCCTATTTAGTATGATCTTTAATAAAATTTTGCTTGCATGAGATATCAAACTAATAGTTCTATAATTCTTGCATGCCTTCATATCACCTTTCTTGAGTAGTGATATGAAAACTGACTTCTTCCAGTCTCTAGGCCATGATCCTGTCTCCCATATCCTTGTAATCAATCTATGAAACACTCTTATCCCTCCATCCCCTGTGGCCTTAATTAACTCTGCTGGGATTTCATCTGCACCTGGGGGCCTTATTGCTGTTGAGCTGCTTAACTGCTCTTTCAACTTCATGCCTAAGTGGAGGAGATTCCAAATCAAAATTTTCTTGGTGGGAGGACTCCACATTTTCTTTATCCACTCTGCTGTACAGTTCCTCACAGTATTATTTCCATCTGTTTTTGATTTCCAACTCTTCTGTTAGTAATGATCCATTCCTGTCTTTGATCACATTCAATTTAGGCTTAAACTTGTGCTTTAAGTCACGAACTAAATAAAACATCCTTTTATAATTATGCCTTCTCATCTGGAACTCTATTTCTTCACATTTATTAGTATAGAACTTTTCCTTGTTCTGCTTGATGGCTCTTCTGATTTCTCTATGTAATCTCTTGTATTCTTCAGTCCCTGTGTCTCTTTGTATTTCCAACTGCCTTCTTTTGATTAGTTCCCATGTTGAATCTGATATCCATGGGTCTCTTGGTTTTCTTATTGGGCCGAGATACGTCTTCGCTGTATCCTGTATTATCATCTTGAGTCCTTCCAAAGCATTTCTGATGAGATTTCCTCATTGGTCTCCAAAAAATCATCCAGCCGAGTTGATGTTTCTTCTGTGAATCCACTAGGAATTACTCTAACATCTGATCTAGTGGAATGTGCCGGACCTGGAAGTTTTCGGAGTCTTAGTCTTACTTTGACTCTTACCAGCTGATGGTCTGTACCACAATCTGCTCCAGGACAAGTATGCACATCAGAGATGCTTGTCTTCCACCGCTGGAGAGCCAGGATGTAATCAATCTGGTGCCTTGACCTATCAGTGTTAGATGTCCAAGTATAGGTCCATCGTGGATGTTTCTGGAAGCAGGTATTGGTAATAACTAATCTGTTAGCACGGGAAAATTCCAAGTCTTTCACCATGGTTGTTATGTTGAAAAGAGTTATGAAGGTTATATTTCTTTAGTAGTCTTATCATTTTCAAACCACACTTCAAACTAGCTACCCTATTTACCAAAGGACAAACTTCATCCTCTATCACATCCTGGAGTGTACAAAGTGACATGTGGTAGTAACATGTCTTACAATGAACAAAAAAAAAAGGATCTGTTAACATCCATCTTGGAGAACACAAGAAATACACTTGTTCCCATTATCATAAATCACAACTGCAGACCATACTTTGGACATCTTTTCAAATAGGATCATTACAAGCTGGAGAGACTGTTTTTACAGTTGGCAATCACTATTAAATGCTCGCCTCACCTCAAGTATGGCTGCAAAAAATGATCTGTTAACATCCATCTTGGAGAACACAAGAAATACACTTGTTCCCATTATCATAAATCACAACTGGCAGACCATACTTTGGACATCTTTTCAAATAGGATCATTACAAGCTGGAGAGACTGTTTTTACAGTTGGCAATCACTTTTAAATGCTCGCCTCACCTCAAGTATGGCTGCATTGTTTTAGCAAAGGTATGAAAGGTAGTCATTTTAAAATCAAATTTAACCCAACAAATGTAAAAAAATTTAGTTATACAACATTACAGGGCACCAAATTCAGACTTTGTCTTTTGTCTGTTATAATTTGAATTGTTTCATGCTCATTATCAATCGTGTATCGCAGTAGTTGTGCTCTGAAGATGTTAGTTTGAAATCTAGTGAAATATAAGGCAGTTAATAAGCTCTTGTCTTGTCAGATGTCATCTCCTTCCAGAAGGTTGACTACCATGAGCTTCCACCATGTATGGTTTTGTGCTTCTCTTTTGCATTCTTCATAGGACAAAAAAGTCCAATCCTTAATATTTCTTATCCAATCTGTTTGTTCTTTGTCTTCCTCTGTTTCTTTTTCCTTGTATCATTCCTTCTAGAAGTGTTTTTTTGTAGGGATTCATGCCTTAGTATGTGACCAAGGTAGGTTGTTTTCCTCTTTTTAATGGTTTTCAACAGATTCCTATCTTCTCCAGTCATCTCTATTTCTAAATTAGTTTTTTTTTTTTGGCAGTCCATGGGACTCTTAAAAATTCTTCTGAGGATCCACATCTCAAAGGCTTTTAGTTTATTTTCGCAGTATTTTGATATTGTCCAAGTTTCTGCTCCATATAGCAGTGTTGATCATACATAGTATTTGGATAGCCTAATTCTTGTTTTTGTGTGAATTTCCCTTGAGGTCAGAATGTTTTTCATGCTAATGAAGGTTGATCAAGCAATTTCTATTCTTAATATTTCCTTATCACACTTTCCATTCTCTGTGATTAGTTAATTACAGAGAATTAGTTAATAAGCATCTTTTTATTATTCATTGTTTTGGTGCTATAATACCTTTAAAAAGGTGAATAACATCCAACACCTAAATCTGTCTACAGCATTCAATAAGTCATAGTATATTTATCTCTAACAGTTCATTTAACTTTATTCTGTTTGTTTTTTTTTTATCATTCTGCTACTGTAGTTAAGCACACTGAGTGCTCGACTGCATATTTTGCAACTCTAAATTCATACCACTCTGTGGTATGAATTCATAGTTAAAATTGTATAAATGACTTTCTTTTATGAATTAACTGTAAGTTATCAGTAGGATAAATACACTGTCCCTGTACCATTTTTATATATTAATTCCAATTATGAAAGGGATTATATATTAATCCCACTCAGATACTAAATTAGTATCTGAGTGGATGAGGGATGTTAGCTGATCTGGAAGCCTGCTCTAGAGACCAAACACAGTGCTATTTCAAGTCACTTCAAGCCTCCGGTAAACAAAGTAATAGCTTCACATAGGGCAATTTAAAAATCATCCATTGCCTGTAGATATTTACATTTACAAATGGGTCGTTGTTTGGAGAACAGAAATACCATCCACTGGCACAAAAAAATAAATAAAATAATGTGCACAATTTAATTATTTGGCTTAGATGGCTATATCAAATAGACTTAATGATATGCGAGCCGTGTTAAAAAAAAAAAAAAAAAAGACCACACTTTTTATATAGCGCATCGACTAGCACAGAGACTGCACCTAGTGGCAGGTTTTGACAACAAACTGCCATTTGCCCCTTTTTTTGCAACGAGCATTAGTCATTGAGTTACATCTGCTGAAGCAAGCACATGCACAAGCTGTTCATCAGATTAGTGACAATGAAAGAGCTTGAAGAACAATTTGTGTGGGTGTGTGTGTGAAATTTTGCTGCACACTTGGTAAAAATTTTACAGAGACATTTCAGTTGCTTAACCAGGCATATGGGGAAGACTGTATGAGCCGAAAGCAGTGCTATGAGTGGTTTAAGTGTTTTAAAAAGGGCAGAACATTGGTTGGTGAAGGTCCTATGTCTGGATGACCTTCCACATCAACAGACAACATGTTGAGAGAATTCGTGCTGTGATTCATGGAAATCGTCGTTTAACTGTCTGAGAAGTTGCTGACGAAGTGGGCATCAGCATAGGATCTTGCCATCAAATTTTGACTGAAAAAAAAACTTCAGATGCGTTGCATCAATGCAAAATTCGTGCCACATTTGTTGACTGGCAATCTGAAAGAAAATCAGACATCCGTTGTTCCCCATCTACCCTATTCTCCGGACTTAGCCCCAGCAGACTTTTTCCTGTTTCCCAAACTTAAAACCACTTTGAAGGATGTTGTTTCCAAACCATAGAGGAGAGATGCGATAAGAGAACTGCACGACATCACAGAAAGTGCATTCCAGGAAGCATTCCAACGATGGAAGAAACGTTTGGGAATGGTGTATCCCCAGTAGAGGGTCTACTTTGGGGGGGGGGGGGTGAACAGTGCTTAAAATGTAAAATGAGTAATAAAGTCTTTATAGCAAAAGTTTGGTCTTTTTTTTTTTTTAGCACTCCTTGTATATATATTTTCTATTTGAATTGTGCACCTTTCCAGAGAGCTGATTGCTTTATGACGGGTTTCTGTTATAATAATCTTTTTTTTTTTTTAATACCCATTTATTCACAGTACACTAAACCCTAAGCTTGAACATGATAAAAAGTTTGCCACTCTTGAATGTCTAAAAACTGACTAGCTAGCTGTAAAATGCTGTTTTCTGATCCCTAAACCATAGTATTCTGTTATAGTAGTGAATTCTTTTATTCATTTAGTGCTTTGTACATTTGAACACACCTATCAGTTCTGCCTTGATTTTTCAAAATTGATCTCACCAAGTACTCTGCACCCACTGGAACCTCATAGTATACTTGATGAGATCAAATTTGAAAAATCACCCTTTCTTTCTTTACTTTCAAGAAGTATTTAGTGCATGTATAATAACTTTTTTACTCAACAGTAATAATATTTGTCAAAAAGAACTGAAAATCTTCCACTGACATGCCACATGCAAAAAAAAAAAAAGGGAAAAAAAAAAGCATTTTGTTGATGATGGTACATTCCATTTCCTTTCTTTTGATTTCATTTGATGAACACAAACAGGTGAAACTTGACCTGTGGTAAACAAACAGGTCAAGCTTCAGGATCTTCCATTGGTCACTATTTTCTTGCATTTTATAATAGGATGAGGACTTGGTTGTTGGTGCTGGCGAGATAGTCTTGTTTTTCTTGAGAGTTATAAATTTAAAAAAAAAACTGCATAACTAATCTGAAATAATTTAAAATAAATATATATATATATATATATTGGTTCTCCAATTCTCTACTGGTTCTTCTGTATACTTTTTTTTTTGTTGTTGTTGTACATTTCTTCAGGAGAGTTTGTAAATATAAGTTAATGACAAGAGATAGTTACTGTGTTAAATCTCAGTGTGCTATGTAGTCTTTATACTGAACTCTCTAGAATTCCAGCATAACCACAGAAGTCTTCAAAGCTTGCAATCTTGTCTATTTCTCACAAAATGGATCTCATTTAACTTTCCGCTCATTCACTTAAGTGGCAGTAGCCACTGTGAAGAGATTGGGTGTGAAGTTGTGGTACATCCTCCCTTCAGCCCAAACTTGGTTCTATTGGACTTAAGGTTATTTTCTAAATTGAAAACATATCTCGAGGGATCTATTTTGAAAATGGCAAATAAGTCGGAGCACTGGTGAGAAAATGGTTCTGAAAATAACCTGAAGAGGTTTACTACAATCACTTTGAAAAACTTGTTATGCAGTGGAGAACGTGTATTGAAATGGAGGGAGATTTATACCACTTTTTTTTTTTTTTTTTTTTCCCGCTGACATATATCTCTTTGGCGAGGAGCTATCACAATAGAGGCTTTACTTTCAGAATGTACTTCACACATATAAATGTGAGAGCAAAACATCAAACACTGGAATTTCAAAATGTAGCCTCAACTATGATGATACCAGTGCTAGTACCATACAGAAATGAAAGAGGAATTTATTGAGAATTTTAGTATGGAATTCCTGTATTTTTGTTACACATATACAGGGTGTTCGGGATAAATTTGACAGTTTCGTAAGGAAAAAGAAAATCTTCTTTGTATCTATTAAATTTAATGAATTGACAAAAAAACATTACAGGCAGAGTTAATTACAATACTATCAACAAGATTTACTCAAAATAACCACCATTAGCATCGATCACAGCTTCAATTCTGCTTCGGAACCTCGAACAAGCTGATGCTACAGTCTCCCTGGGAAGGGCCGCAAAAACTGTTTTAATTTTATCCATTAACTGGGCTTTTGTATTACTGGAAGTGCGATTGGTGTCTTTTTCAACTGCGCCCCATACAAAATAATCCATGGGGTTAAGGTCTGGGGAGTTTGGAGGCCAAACATTTGGACTGGTGAAGTCGTAGAAATTTTCAGACAACCATTTTTGACTTTTCCCAGAGGTGTGGCAAGGGGCCGAATCCTGCTGCCATACATACGGCCTACCATTGGCTACCCTTGTTATCCAGGGCTTGACTACAGTTAGCAACTCCACGAACAAAGCCCGAATTCCAATGCCAGGGTTCTTCAACACCTGTTCCTGCAGATTTGCGAGGAATTCTGCTGTACGAACGCAATCAGATCGTCTGCTAGGGATCTTTCTTCTTGCTACATCCTCGTAGTCACCATTGCAAGTCTCTAGTTCATGCCTGATTGTTTTTACTGTATTCAGGGAGCATTGGGCAGCAGTCGTAATATCCTTATTTTGATGGCGGGCACGAATCATCATGATACAAGTTATTCTCTTCCATGATTCAGGTGGGTTCCAGCTATCCATCCTTTCTGACATCTTGTATATGAATGAAGAAGGGTCCAAACTTTTAAATGAAGAGAAGTGTGTGTTAATACATGTAACTTACGGAAAAATATAATTAATTATAAATATGTCAAATTTATCCCGAACACCCTGTATATTGTTATTACACATATATATTATATATATTGTTACTAATATATTTGATTGCACTATCATGTATTTGCATATCTGAAACTAAAAACTTTGTGACATCCATTTTTTGTTTCAGTTCACTTTAATGATCTGAAACAAAACATTGACAACATAATATTTTGGGTCACACATGCAACCCAAAATCTTTGTGACCCGTGTTTATGATGATAGTGTTATAATTAGAAATAACATGAATGACAGTATTGTTTCTAATATGTGTACTAAACTGACAGAACATTTTTACAGATGTCTCCAGAGAAGGAGAAGCATGCAGAAAAACAATCGAGTCATTTTGGAACCAGTCTAAACCTTCCTCCACTAAAAGTAGATAAATCAACGTGTGTACAGGTGAGCTTAATGCTATGTGTCATATTGATCTTGTATCAGAGCTATTTTGGAATACTAAATTTATGGTAATTTTTAATTTTTGTTGTAGCAGAAGTCTTTCAGAATATAACCAAGGTATCATCACATATACAATAATTCTAGACAATAAAAGGATGCAAATAAAATTAGCTAATGAAAAATTAATAACCAGAACAGATAAACACTCTCAAGGAATTGACATAAAACTAAATGAAGGGCTTGGCTGCAAAATTTTCATGAAGATCAGGACATTAAAATATAAGGAAATTCAACAGGAAATTAAAATTCAGATAGATACAAATATGAAATTGCTTGCAATTTATTAAATTGTGAAATGAGCATGCAGATAAAGGCTCGGATATTATCCTATGCTAATCACTTGTTTGATGAGCTTTTGACCTGTTACTTTTAAGCTACTTGCTATTCAGGACTTGGCATGAGCATTTTTTATATTATGCCTGTATGTATGTGTGCATTTGTTCTTGAGTGATTTGTATGTTTTGTTGAAGAAAAATCCTGCTATTTCTCTTACTTTCGATCAGGATTTCATTGAAAAGGATGATTGAATGGATTGCAACTGATGGTGCAAAAAGTATGACGAGCAAAAAAGGGTTTTGTTTCAATTTTAAAAGGAAAAATTAATCATGAAATGATTACTTTCCATTGTATACTCCACCAGGAAGCACTTTGTGCACAAACATTTACAGAAGAAATTGGTAAAATTATGGAATTGGTAATTAAGATTACCAACACCATTATAGCAAGAGGACTTAACCATCGACAATTTAAAGAGTTGCTAAGTGAAATGGAGAGCAAGTATTCAGATCTTCTCCAGTACAACATGGTTCGATGGCTTTCCAGAAGCAACATGTTAAAGCGTTTTGCATCTTGCATAAATGAAATCAAACTATTCCTCGACAACAAGGATGTTCAATATCCAGAATTAACAGATCATCAGTGGTTGCAAAAATTGTACTTTATGGTGGACGTTATATCACAACTGAATCAACTCAATCGTAAATTACAAGGCAAGGGAAATACTGCTTTTTCAGTGCTAGAGGAAGTTATTTCATTTGAAAAGAAATTGATTCTGTTCGCTGAACATTTAAAGAGGGAAACTTTAGTTCATTTCCCAAACTTGTCTCAATATCGCCAAGAAAACAATGCCCTCATTAACAAAGATTATTTCATGACAGCAGTTTTAAAAATGAGAGAATCTTTTCTTCAAAGGTTTCAGGAATTCGGAAATAATAAAGTGACTCTAGCTTTTATTACAAATCCTCTTAATGCCAATGTGAAGGAATTAAATTTTTCTCTGTTTGATATTGACACAGCTAATTTTGAAATACAATTGCTGGACTTCACAAGCAAAGACTTATGGAGCTCAAAATTTGTACGTCTTGGTACTAAAATAGAAGAACTGGAAAAAGAAAAATGCAATCTGATTTCACAGCACAAGCAGACTGCTATAAAAGAACTACAGAAGGCAGACTCGATGATTTTCAATACTTGGAATGGTCTTCCAGACTCGTATCATGAGTTGAAAAAATTTGCATTTGGTGTTCTCAGTGTCTACATATTTATGTGAGCAATCATTTTCTGACATGAATTTCATTAAATGTAAATTGAGGAGCCAAATTACTGATGCCAACTTGGAATTGTGCCTTAAATTAAATACGACTAGTTACAAACCGGACATACAGAAACTTTGTAAGGAAATGCAAGCTTATTGCTCACACTGATTAAAACCAACGAGAGCAATTTTTTGTGTGATTTTTTTCTTCATTTAATAAAGATATAATTAATATTATAACTTGTTATATAATTACTATAAATTTACTATAATATTACTTTAAATTTTCCTTATTTGTAAAAATATATTTATGGCTCTCGAATAATTTTAAATTGTTGTGAGGGACAGGTTTGGCTCTTCCGTCTCAAAAGTTTGCCGACCCCTGCACTAGAGAAATCAACATCTTCAAAGCCAAGATCCTTTCCAATGATACTAATTTCTTTAATAACAGCATCAACTCAATTTTCAAAGCCACAAGTCATTTGCCTAGTCAGGCAGAAGATATTTTCACACAACCCTCATGTGCTAGCCTATTTCATTGGCATATCACTTTTCCTTTGGGGTGTGGTGAACTTTTAAAGAATATTAATTATTACTTAGTATAAAATAGCAGTGCTTAAGGGTGAAAGCTATATTACTGGGAGGAGACCTCCACATAGCCTTTAAAGAAATGCGGAGAGCCAACAAGGGTTTCTGATCTAATGCCCAATCCTCACCTTCTCTTGGTGAACCCTGTTAGGTATCTTCCTGGATACTGAACGAATGAGGATGGACTAACAATTTGGGATTTAGCCAACAAAATTGTAGTCTTGCTGGCTTAAGCCACACTGTAAAACGAAGGTACAACATGATAGAAATTCATGCTGACTGGGGCATTGCCCGGTTAAACAAGTTCCCTGTTGTTTTTGTTGGGGAACCAGGATGAACAGCGAAAACTCAGCTACTGGAACAAATCCCAAAACATGTCCCAACTCAACATCAGCAGAGTGTAAGATTGGTATTATCAATATAAGAAGTATCAATGGAAAGAAAAGGGAACTAGCAAAGAATTGTATAAGTATCAGATCGACATAATAGGTGTGACTGAAACAAGGAAGACCAAAGCAGGTGAGATCTTTCTAAGCGACAAATACAAAATGCTATATTCTGGCAATTAGGGTAAAAAGGGAGTAGCCATAGTATTCAATACTAATCACACACACACATCACACTACTTTATCAAGTAGTGTGATGTGTGCAAATATCAGAAGGGGGGGAACTGGACAATAAGACTTATTTGCATTTGGTGTTCTCAGTATCTTCGGGTCTACATATTTATGTAAGCAATCGTTTTCTAACATGAATTTCATTAAATGTAAATTGAGGAGCCAAATTATGGTCTCTGCTTATGCAAATTATGCTTATGGTCTTTACAAAACGTTCTTCTACCAAGGAAGAAATGGAGGAATTTTTTGAGACATTAGAAAAGGCATCCGACTCAGTGAAAAAGAAAGAGTTGGTCCTTGTTGGAGATCTAAACAGCAGAGTAGGAAATGATTACCAGACATATAGAAATGTTTGAGAAAATTTGGAGAAAAGCACAAAGCTAATTATGGCAGATAAATGCTTGCTAGATTTCTGTTCAGGAGATGGATTAGTTATTATGAATATCATGTTCCAACATAAAAATGTGCACAGATTCACATTGAGAGAAGATGCAAGAAATAAGAAAGTTTCATTGACTATGTTATAATTGATAGCGATGTTTTCCCACAGGCTCAGGACATAAGAGTATACAGAGGATTTGAAATAAGAAGTGATTACTATTTCGTTTTGAGCAGGATAACATTCAATTTCATATTGAAAAGAAGAGTGTGTAAGAAAGATTTAAAATGAATCAGGGTTGAACAGCTTTCAGAAGTGAACTGGAAACTGAAATACACAAAGATCACTGAAGAAAAAATGAAAGACTTTGAAAACAAGAACTAAACCTTGTAGATCTATTGGCAAATCCTGAAAGAAAAGAAGAAAACTGACTTGCTTGTTGGCAAGTAAGTCAGCTCTTAGAGAATATAGAGAAAAATGTAAGAAAGCACTGTGAAAAACTAGCTAAACAAAAGTCATTGGTAAGAACATGAAAAATAAATATCAGGAAGGTGGCAAAATATAAAGGATATTGTAAAAGGAATCAGAGATTGATAAAAGTGACATAAAAAAACTGAAGATGAAGATATTCTTAGATGTCTGGAGTAATTATTTTGAAAGACTGCTAAATGAAACAAGTAGTGTCAGCATTATGTTAGAAAACTGCCAACAGGAATACATATCCATACTTGAAAAAGTAGAAAAAGCCATCAAAAACCTGAAATGTGGAAAGGCAGCAGGAGTAGATGATATTCGACCAGAAATGCTCAAGTATGGAGGTATGAAAGTCTTTCAGTGGCTGCATTGCATAGTTCAGAAGGCCTAGACAGAGGGACAAATTGTGGATGATCGGAGTAGAGCTCTCATAGTACCCATATATAAAAAGGGAAATAAAACTGAATGTGAGAATTACAGAGATATTTCTTTACTGAGTGTTCCTGGTAAGATTTATGCCAGTATACTTGAGAAATAGTTGAGAAGGATTATGGAAGAAAAGTTTGAAGAACAAGCTGGATTCAGTCCAAATAGAGGCTGTCAGGATCAGATTTTTACTTTAAGACAAATAGTTGAGAAATCTTGGGAATACAACAAGGATTTGTATTTAAGTTTTGTTGATCTGGAAAAGGTGTATGATACATTGTCAAGAAAAAAGCTCTTCAAAATGCTAGTTATACAGTGTAAATGAGGCATTATATCAAGCAATACATAGTTTTTATTTAAGCTGTAAGTCAGCAGTTAGACTTGAAGGAGGTACAGGATGATGGGTTGAAGTAAAGCAGGTGTGCGACAAGGGCACACATTATATATATGTATGTGGATCCCATTATGAAGGAAAGTGGTATTAAATCTGATATGAAAATTGGTGGTGTTAATCTTAGCTCTTTACTTTATGCATATGATGTTATACTTCTGAATAAATCCAGTACAAGTCTGCAAGATTCCCTGACTAAATTGAATCACTGTTGTAATAAATTTGGTATGAAAATCAGCAATAAAAAAACAAATACAGTGAAAAGAGGCAGATATATTGAAAACATCAGCTGTATCCTGAATGGTGAACCAGTGGTGGCTCGTGGCTTGAAATCATGGGGTGCTGCAACCTTCGAAATATACATACACACTGTAAGTACAGTGCATACATGTTTGGATAAAATATCAAAATTATGGTAAAAAATTTTAAAAAAATTAAACATGAAAAAATATTGTTTATTATCGATAAAATTATAGTTTGGTATAATTCAAAATTACTTAAAAATAAAATATATTCTTCTTGTTTTGTTTCATGAAAAAATATTGTTTATTATCGATAAAATTATAGTTTGGTATAATTCAAAATTACTTAAAAATAAAATATATTCTTCTTGTTTTGTTTCATGAAAAAATATTGTTTATTATCAATAAAATTATACAGTTTAGTATAATTTTTTTTTTAAATTTAATAATTTAGTGGTAAACACTGAATTACTTAAAAATAAAATTCATTCCTTTAATTGTAATGTCCATATATTTAAAGAGACAGAGTAAACACGATATGCACTATGAACACTACTACTACTGGCGCAAACTGCATATAAACAACAGTGGAGGACAGTGCCACATTATTCTAATAGCTCGCATCTCACTATGACGTGCATATGCTTGCATGCGTAGCAATATGACACTGTGGTAAACACTGTTTGAATTCAGTTCTGTTAAAAAGGATATTCCATTATAATTATCGTTTCTAGTATGGTACATATGGATTTATTAAACTTGAATTTTGGGGAACCCCCTTGATGTTTTAAATATCAGCCATTACTCTACGCTACAGAATGTAGACAAATGCCAAGTAGAACTTATATATCGCAACCACAAAAAAGTCTTGGGTAGCTTTAAAGCAGCTAAGGATCGTGTGACTATTATTTTGCAGCAATGTTTCAGGAGATCGAATATTAAAACCATTACTCATTAATCGATCCCTAAGACTGCTGACAATGAAAGGTGTGGATTTTAACACATTACCAGTGCACTGGAAGGCAAACAAAAAAGGTTGGGTTACAAAAGAAATTTTTAATGAATGGTTCCATCAATGTTTTGTTCCAGAAGTTAAACGCTATTTGATGGGAAAAGAATCTGGACTTTAAAGTTTTATTAATTATAGACAATGTTCTTGTTCACTTAATGCAACCAACCAGGTGTGATCGCTAGCTTCAAAACTTACTGCATAAGAACATTCCAATACATTTTGGATAAAATAGATAAGGATAATTTATTGAGTTATTGATGTGTGGAAGAGATTTTCTATTTTGGATTGCATTAAACTTGCTAAGTCGGTAATAAATTTAGTTTAATCCTTTATCCAAATGTGAGCAAACAAAGTTTGCACCTGAAAGTATCTTCAGGACTGGGATAAGGTGGTACAACACTGGAGCAACTTGTTGCAAAGGTGAAGCAAGCTAACATCACTCCTATCTCAGTATCTCCCATAATGCAAAACACATTTCCTTGCGGATATGTATAATGTTATGCATTAAGGGAAGGGCCACTACCCAGACTAGTTTCGACCTTTATTGAGGTCTCTTCAGTGGGAGCTAGGCCCAAGTGGAGATACTAGGCAGAAGCATTAGCAAGGTCATCTCTACCTATAGGAGTTGCCAAACGGTGTGCCACCTTTTTATTAAATTACTCTGGATTTAGAGAAATATGTTGAAAGTTTATTTTTCACTAAGAGTGAAAAATAAACTTGCTAAGTTGGTGTTATCAGAATTAAAAACCATCAGCTTTAAATGCATGCTGGAAAGTTACTTGGCCAGAATGTGTGCAAAAAGAAAAACCTTGTACCCTTGCATGCAACTGAATATCCCAATATCATCAGATTAGCACATGCAGTTGGCAGAGAAGAATTTGATAATTTTTCGTCTGCAGATATTGAAGAATTGATGGTTGACAAGGCTATTAGTATTGACGAAATAATAGAAGCTGTCCTTGAGAATCTCGATGAAAAAGAAAAGTGATGAAGAGATTCTACTCACTGCAGGATTAATTAAAGAAGGGTTTCAAATGGTTAGTAAAATTGCAGTCATTTTCTTTCACATGATCCAAATACTGAAAACGAGCTGAATAGTTTAAACATGAGCTGAAGTCAATTATGATACAATATGAAGAATTATACGAAGGATCAGTATGAACAGGAGGCCAAAGTGTTTCAAGTGATGGAAGTGATATATACAGTATATATCTTAATGTGTGGGTGGGTGGATGTGTTTTGTTTGAAAGTAACTTATTGTTCGTATCGGGATTTCACATCTGGAACCATTCCTCAATTTTTTCATATGCACTGTATTCTTTTTTATACGGTTTTTCATTTACACGAAAAAGTTTTTGGAACCAATCTGCTGTGCAAATGGAGAATTGGGTGTATATATATATATATATATATATATACACGCATATGTACATACAGAATAAGAACAATATAGAACACTAAATGATTATTTTGCATTGGTTAATTTCTCATTTTATACACTTATTATAAACAAACTTTCAACATTCTTATATAAATTTAAGTACTCTCTGATCAACTTTTTGTATTAAGGCATTAAAGATTTTTGGAGCCAAAGATATATAGTGTTTATGTATTATTTATTTGTGTGTGTTTTTAAGATTAAATATTTTAAGCCCACTTTTCTGCAGAAGAAAGTATCTTTTCTAATGCTTATGTACTGATTATCAAACTTTAGGAAAAATAGAATCCTGTAAATATATAATTGTCTAAGTGATTTAATTAATGAATTTAGGTAGCAAGCCATTGTAAGACTAGATGTCAGACAAAGTTGGGCATAGGTAGCTTGATGGTTGTATGTGTTTCATTCCATGATTCACAGACTTTGTGACCGTTGGAACCAATTCCAATGGTCACAAACAGCATCCCTGAGATACAGTGAAGGAAGGCCATGGGTTACAGCTGCAGTGGGTGACTGGTATCTCTGATTATCTGTTCACCGAAATAGGAGTACTACCCCAAATCAGCTACATCTGACCTTGCATTAGCTACAGGAAAATTAGTATCTGCTTCTGCTGTGTACAAAAGGCTTCACGAAATGTTCTGTATGCTCCCATCCACATGTTGCAGGAGACAACGTTTGAAATAGGCTCCACATCGACTGCACCCAAGATCAATGAGAGAACCACATCACCCACAAAAATTTTAAATAAATAGTTTAATTTAGTACCAAATGGGTACATAAAAACAGTGGTCAAAAACAAGAGGTCATGATATTTCATACTCTTCATAATTGTGTTCAGGAAGATTAGTGGTTATAACAACCAATGTTCCTGCAAAGCTCTTGCAGTTTTTTTTTTTTTTTTTTTTTTGGGGGGGGGGGTGTTTGAAAGCAGCAACACATCTACCTTACAGCATCCCAGGCATAGTTAATAGGATTAGAGCCAAGAGACATGGTCAGCCAGTCCATATGTATGATAGTCTCTTCTTGAAGATATTGCTCCATCAGCTTTGCTCATGAGGACAAGCATTATCATTTTGCAGGATAAATTTCTCATCTCTGTAAGTTGCCACATTCATGGTCCACGGTGGCTCAATATCTTCAAGAAGAGACTCTCGTACATATGGACTGGCCTACCAGATCTCTTTATCTTAATCCTATTGACTGTCTCAGATGCTCTAAATAGACATGTTGCTATTCTCAACTCCTCCCCCCCCAACCTTGAGGGACTTAGGAGAGCTTTGCAGGAACATTGATTATTATTACCAGCCTCAATTATAAAGTGTATGAAACATCATTGTGAGTGCTGTATTGCCGTGAGAGACAACCACATTCCTTATCGAGATACTTTGACATTGTTTTTGATTGTTGTCCTCATGTATCCATTTTTTATGGAATTAAACTATTTATTTACAATTTTTGTGAGTGTTTCTTTCACATCTCACATATCACTACTTTTCACCTAATTGCATAGAAATTCATCATACAGCTTTTGAGTTGTGATTTTTCTCTTTTTTTTTTCTTTTTTTTTTTTAATTTATGGAAACTAGTGCAATTGACAGATTTGTTATGGGTTTGAAAGTGACAGTAAGCTGATATTTCTTGAGAACCTTGCAACACATTCTTAGGTACCTTTTATCTGTGGAATTGGAATTCTGTGAATTTCATTTTGATTTGGAGAAAAGTGGCATATAATTTTGGATTATAACTATTGAGAAAAGAGGCCTCCTTTATAAACAAGATACCTTTTTGGAGCATTGCTTGTGAATGCAAATTTTGCGGGTCCTTTTCACCAGAGATTATTCTGTGTTTTTGGAATAATAATGATGAGCAGAAAATTAAAACATCTAGGGAGGATAATTCTCCTTCTGCCTTTTTCAAAAAGTAAATATGATTCCTGGATGCAGATAGCTTTTTTGTAGTAGTTCTGATCTGTAAGGATGATTTTGGATTTTTAAGAGTTGGAATTTTTTTTTCTTCCAAATTTTCTAAATAATATTTGGCCAGAATCTTGGATAAAAAGAAACCCGTGTCATTGCCTTCTGTTTGTTTACAGGATTCATGTGTCCAAGTGAAATATCCTGAATTTATAATGGATTTTAATAAATCCACAATATGAGCTGGAAAATGAAGAAATAAACATGTCGGTCAGTGGTACATTAGTGAAGTGAGAGATAATGTCTAAATCTTGTTATTTTATCAACCACTCTCTTTACTTCTGATTCTGTGATCTCTAGCACAGGGCCTTCTGTTGTTGGTAGGTTGGCAAAACTTTGATTGGGTAGGTTTCATTTAGCAGGTGATAATACTGCTTCCATCTCTGTTTTATGTTCTTTGTCAGTAACACCACCTGTTCATTTTTTATGTATTTGACTGCCTTGATCTCTTTTGAACTGGTGTTTCTGTTTTGCAATCTTGAAGATTTCCTTGTCGTTTTTGACTATTTCAAGTTGTGCATAAGAATCATCCATGCTAGCTTTTGCTACAGTTCTTCTCACATCTTTCTTTGCTGCCAGATATGTGATGTGGTCTTCTTCAGTTCACTGCTGTTTGAAAAGAAGTTTCTTATCATGAAGCTTGTCCTTTACTCCTTCCACCATCTGATTTCTTTGTTACTATTTATAGGCCCTCTCAACATGCCTAAATGGTGTGTGTGTGTGTGTTTGGTGCAGTTTCAAGTAAAAGGACATGAAAGTTATTCCATATTGTATTCATTGAGCCTCCAAGTCCCTCTCAATGCAAGTAACCAACAAGATCTTCACAGAGATTTGGTCCCTCCTGTTGGTAGAGTTTATGCCATCAGATTTTAAAGATTTTATTAAATGAGAGCAGTCACTAGATTTGGCATCAGGAACTCTGCAGCCAGCAGGCTTTAAAGGTCTTGAAGGATAGGCAATCAGCCATAACATCATCAATTGAGTACTTGTTATGGCTTTTATATGTAATAAGGTGTTCTATGGGTTTCATGAAGAAGGTGTTAAGAATTACTGAATCATATGTTGATGCAAAGAGTAGTATATCTTCAGCCTGTGGATTTTTAGACCCATTACCTTGTTTTGGACTCTAGGTTTCACTCATCCTGTCATGGACCATTAAATCACCATCTCATTTGCCAGTATAGACTGTAGGCAATCATTAAGATCAATCCAAAATGACGGCTTTTCCAGGTTACTGCAGCTGGTTTTCCCGACAGAGATGATGATCATGCATGGTTGCTCATTTGGTGGTAATTAACAGTAATTATATGATCACTTCCACAATATGCTCCTGGGCTAATCACTTTAGTTTTATGGCCAGTTACTGCCTGACACCAAGGCAGTGATCCCTGCTCACCTGGAGTTAGGAATGCTACTGTTCTTTTCTCACCATCCTCTACATATCATCCTGCCTAATGCTGCTGAATCCAATCCAAGAGTATGTCATCTCTACTGAGGGACATTGCCTGATGACTAAAAGAATACTGAGATAAGGAAAGGTTGGGAACTATTACAATACTATAATTTTTTTTTTTTTTTATTCGTTTGTTTGTTTTTTGTTTTGTTAAATCTTATAGCTCTTTAAGATTGCTTTTAAGTTTGCTTCTTCTTCTTTTTTTTTTTTTTTTTTACTTTCTCCAGCAATTTGAAATATATTAAAGTCTCATGTTTGCAGATTAGCAACAATAAAGGTTGTATAATTTCTTTGGAGCTGGAAAATAGTGTTGCAGTTGGACCAGGAATCATGATTCACAGGGTCAGGTACCTTGTAGGAGGAGCACTTAAGTGGGAAGCAATACTTCCAAGTAAAGGGGCTGGAGTTGCTGGCAGCAGGTAATGTTATATCTACTAGTATAGATGATTCTCAGTTATTTAATGTAATACATGCACTGTACTAGACTTAGTTGCTAATTACAGAAAAAGTATGTTTTCTGTTGTACTGTTTAAAGAAAAAACTCTGCTCTTCTAATGCATTTTTTAAATTGTGCTTGCCTAACTGATAAATGATTAGCTTCATGGTTTGTTTTTAAATTGGTTTTAGTTAGAAGAACATGGGAAAAGGTAGAGAAATGTGTGAGTTTAATGTTGAGGAATCATATTGTAATTCAGTTATTTTGAAATCTTAATTTTTATTTATTAGGTCTATTAGGAACAGACAGGAACAAAGTTATTGACATTTTAAAATCTATGACATTAGATTCAGGACTACAAACTTTTATTACAAATTATTCTAAAGATACTAAAACAACTGTCAAATGTAATAAAATAAAAAGAGAAAATTCAAAGTAAAAAAGGAGTCATGCAAGGGTTGCTCACTCTCACTAAATTTATTTACTGTCTATCTCAAAGAAATATGCAAATCCATAGCCGAAGAGCCAGGTCTACAAATGGCATGAATATTGACCATATTAAATATATAGACAATATTATTATTCTTGCAGAATCTAAAGCACAATTGCAGAAAAAATAAAATAAAAATTTTAAATGAAGAGGGCAAAACTTTTGGAATGAAAATCAATCTAAGCAAAACTAAAAGAATGAAAATAGGAAGAGATGAGGAAAAATTTACCATAAACTTAGAAAATCACACTTGAACAAGTAAAACAATTTACATATCTTGGCAGTCTCATTACTCACAACCTCAACAACACAGAAACAGTAAAATACAGACTTAACAAAGGATGGTCTAATATGAATAAATTAAAGAAAATATGGGAAAATAGCAGCATTTCAAAAAGCTTCAAACTAAAACTCTGTAAAACCAATATTATACTCACAGCAATGTATAGCAAAGACTTGGACACTCAATCAGAAAAACATACAGAAATCAGATCTTTCAAAATGAAATGCTTTAGAAAAACTAATAAAACTCACTGGTCAGAACACAAAACAAATGAGCAAGTCAAACACAAATTAAACTATAGAGAAGATATCATAGTTATAATTCTTAAACAATTAAGATGGTTTGGACACCTCCAGAGAATGCCCTTTCAAAGAACCAAATATAGTCTTGAATGGAATCATTGGAGGAAGACGATCAAGGGGTAGACCAAAAAGAACTTGGCTACAGTCTTTGAAGGAAAGATGACAGAAATGGCCAGAGATAGAACCAGATAGCAAAGATACCTGCTATCTGACAGATGAGAAAGAAAAAAAAAGACAAAGGAAGTCTTTTAGGTAGAAAGAGGTGATAATGTAAATGCAAATGATCATTTATTAGCACATTATTAAAATCTGCTCTATTTTAAATATATTGGTGACCAGGTTGGTTATCATGAGCTATTAATATGTTACAATTACTCTGTCCATTCACAAATGATTACCCTGATTTCAACTGGCTATAATAATATTTTAACAATGAAACTAACTGAATAAATTTTGTTGCAGGTAAACTTGGGCACTCATAAAGTTTCCATACTGGTGTATTCAGTATACTGCTTTTGCACTAGGACGCTGCTGCTGATTTTCTTTCAAAATAGCTTCAGTACAGGAAAAAGCCCAATGTGTTCTGTGGCTTGCAGAAACAAAAATCTCCAGTTACAGTGCAGCGAATGTTTAGGGCACAGTATGGAAAGAACCCACCTGATGTCAAGCTCATTAAGTTATGGAAGACAAAGTTTTTAGAAACAGGTTCAGTAACAGACCATCGGTTTCCGAGGAGACAGTTGAGGCAGTTCAAACTGCCTTCACCTGGTCACTGCAGAAGTCAATCAGAAGAGCTTCACTAGAACTTCAAATGCCAAGAAGTACAGTCCACAAAGTGGTATGCAAACGTTTGAAATTGTTTGCATACGAAGTCCAAATTGTCCAGGAGATAAAGCCAGATGATCGTCGAAGGCGTGAAGAATTTGCTAACCTCATTTTGAACCGCATCGATGAGGATAATGATTTTTTGCAGCTTGTTTGTTTCTTTGATGAGACAACATTTCACGTAAGTGGAGGAGTCAACGGACACAATGTAAGGATCTGGGGATCTGAAAAACCCACATGCTATAAGAGAACACATTCGAGCTAGTCCAAAACTCAGTGTGTAGTGTGGACTAATGCATGATCGAGTGATTGGCCCTTTCTTCTTTCTTGAAAAAGAAATTAATGGAAATGTGAACTTAGACATGCTCAATAATTATGCCATTTCCCCAGCTACAGGAGATGCAACCAAATGTTATCTTTCAATAGGACAGAGCCCCCCCCCATTGGTCTTGTGATGTTCGCAATCGTCTTAATCGAGAATTCCCGAATCACTGGATTAGTAGTGATGGTCCAATCCCATGGCCCCCGAGGTCACCAGACATTACACGCCTAGACTTTTTTCTTTAGGGGAGTATGTTAAGGATATTGTTTATGCAACACCAGTTCCAGACCTTGTGACAGCACATCAGAAATGCAGTTGGAGTCACACAACAAATGTTGGAGAATGTGTGGTGTGTTATTGATTACTGCTTGGATATTTTACGTGTTACCAGCGGTGCACATGTTGAAGTTGTTCATTGACTTTTTTTCCTATATGTTATGCATTGAAGTCTAGCTTTGTGTTCCATTTCAAGTATCCACTGAAGAGTTATAATATATTATAATCAGGGTAAACATTTGTGGACACCCTGTATTTCCTGTTAACTAATTATTCATTGTTGTTCATACTAAGCTTTGGTATGCAGAACAAATTTTCCACACACATAACATGACTGCAGACTATAAATCTGATTAAAATTCCTTAATTTCTTTTTAAATAATCAGTTGTCATTTAATCATCAATTTCCTGACATGTACTCCCAAGGAGTGTTCAGGTTACTATGACAGCACTACATGATTAAGTTTACATTATTATTAATCTCCTATCAATGATTGTCCTCCAAATTAGCCTATTACTTGTGAGCACATTTTCATATCTAACATTCCATGCTTCTAAGGCATTGCTGACTGAATCAATTCACCTAGATCTTGGTCTTCATCTGGGTCTCTTTCCTGCCATCTTGACATTTAAACACCTGTTTTGCTAACCTTTCCTCACCCATTCTATTTAAGTGGCCATACCACCTTAGATTATGCTAATAAAGTCAAGTTCCTTTCTAATATCTTCATTTTTAATATGATTCTGCCATTGGCTCACTTCCCTAATTTTTTTCAGAACCCTCATATCTGTAGTCTCCAGTCTTTGATCAGGTGCTTTATTTCTAACCCAACTCTCAGATCCATAACTTAAAATGGTTTGAGCACTGTCTTGTATACTGCTTCCTTGGTGTTTTGTGTAATTTCTATCTTATTCCATATAAATTTATTCAGCTGGCTACCCACCATACCATCTTTACTTATTCTGTTGTTTATTTTCATATTTAACCTGCCATCTTCACTAAAAACTATGCCTAAACAGCTGAAATATTTTATTATTCTGTAGCCTCTCCATTCAGAATGCACTTGATGGGTTCAATGGTTCTGCCTATTTTGATAGTTTTGGTCATTTTATTCCTGTTGTCATGCCAAATTTGTTACAGCTGTTTTCAATTTAATCCTGGAGATTTGTATTAGATGTGTTTAGAAGTACAACATCATCTGCATAAAAAAAGAGCTAAGTTTGCCATCTCTAATTCTAATATCAGGCCTAATGCCTGATATATCATTTTACTAAAACGTGTAGTAGCAGTTGATTTAACTGCCTTTCCTTGTTTGCTTTTCTCTGTCATCTTATTTTGCACTATCAGTGAAATGACATGTTAAACAGAAAACTCTAAAATACTTTAATAGATGATGATAAAAATATGGAAGAAACAGAATCACATTTAAACCATTTCAGAGCTTTAAAAAAAATAGTGAAAGTTTGTGTATTGTATACTTAAGATTCAAAAAGAAGAACCATGATTTCTATAATAGTTTATATATTTATAAACTTTTATGTGCTTTATACAGCTGTTATTTAGATTATAAATCAGTATCCTTTTTTTTAAGAAACATTATTCTAATAGACTGTTAACTGATTATTATATTCGTGCTTTCTCACATAGTTTTCACTGGCAAATGTTGATTTATAAAAATGGACTTACTGGTTAGCCATTCATTTAAAATATATTGTAATTTATTTCAGACATGCTTGATTAAAGTAATTTCACAAATATTAAATTTTGGTAAGTTTATTGAAAACATATTGCATTATGGTAAAACAATAATTAATACAGTATGTATTCACAATGGTGAAACCACATGGACCAAAGAAGCAGTTTGTTATAGCAGGCAGTCCACGTTTTATTATAACGAGTTGGGTAAGAAAGGAGTCCTTACCTCACCCAGAATTAGTTTTTTTGAAGCAAATATGGATAAGATTATGGTATTCCAGTGGGATAATTAGGAATTTTTTTTTTCTTATCTTCACTTCATCAACCTTAGCTAGACCTGTAATCTTTTGTAAAATTTTGTGCTATTGGTATTGGCATTAAATTAAACAATTAAACTTGCTAAGAAATTATATTCTTGTCTAATCCTTTATTCAAGGTAAGCAAACAAAGTTTGCACACGAAGTATATTCATGACTAGGCTACTTGTATATAAAGGCTAATGACTTCACATTAATTGCCGTAGTATCCCATAGGTATGTTATAGAGAATAGGTGGTTGACAACCAGAGAAGCTCAAAGCAATTATCCTCTAACAAGCTTCTCTCAAGATATAGAAATCTGATAATTGAGACAAAAATGTGTGTTTGGCCAAAATTCTATAAATGTTATATATAGATACTATATATAAATGCTATATATATATATATATATATATATATATATATATGAGAAACGGTTGAGAAGAATTGTGGAAGAAAAGCTTGGTGAAGAACAAGCTGGATTCAGGCCAAATAGAGGCTGTCAGGATCAGATCTTCACTTTACGACAAATAGTCGAGAAAGCATGGGAATATAACAAAGATCTGTATTTAAGTTTTGTCGATTTGGAAAAGGCATATGACAAGGTGCCAAGAGAGAAGCTATTCAATACGCTGCAGTTATATGGTGTCAATGGGGCATTATATCAAGCAATACTTAGTCTTTATTTGAGTTGTAAGTCAGCAGTTAGAATTGAAGGAAGTACAGGAAGATGGTTTAATGTTAAATCTGGTGTGAGACAAGGATGTACATTATCCCCTCTGTTATTCATTATCTATATGGATCACATTATGAAGGAAAGTGGTATTAAACCTGATATCAAAATTGGAGATGTTAATGTCGAGCTCTTTGCTTTATGCAGATGATGTTATACTTCTAAATAAATTCGCTACAAGTCTGCAAGACTCTCTGACTAAATTGAAAGCTGTTGTAATAGATATGGTATGAAGGTCAGCAATAAAAAGACAAAGACAATGAAAATAGGCAGAATCATTGAAAATGTCAACTGTGTTGTGAATGGAGAACCCGTGGAACAAGTAAAACATTTCAGTTACTTAGGCACAATTTTTACTGAAGATGGTAAATTAAATATAGAAATAGACAACAGAATCAGCAAAGCTGGTATGGTGGGAAGTCGATTGAATAAATTCATATGGAATAAGAGAGAAATTAGTCGGAACACTAAATTAGCTGTATACAAGACAGTGTTCAAACCAGTTTTAACTTATGGATCTGAGAGCTGGGTCAGAAGTAAAACACTTGACCAAAGACTAGAGACCGCAGATGTGAGAGTCCTGAGAAAGATTATAGGCTTGAACAGATGGCATCAATGGCAATATCATATTAAAAATGAGGATATTAGGAAAGAACTTGACATTGTCAGCATCCAGGAATATATTAGCAGAGCTAATCTCAGGTGGTATGGTCACTTAAATAAAATGGGATAGGAAAGATTAGCAAAACAAGTGTTCTCTGCCAAGTTGGCAGGAAAACGACCCAAAGGAAGACCAAGATATAGGTGGATCGATACGGTACAAAGTGCCTTAGACGATAGAAATATAAGATCTGATAATGTTGGAGTCTTGACAAGTAACAGACTGATTTGGAGGAAAATTGAAGATAGGAAGTTAGTAATGATGTAATTTTTTCATGTAGTACTGTCATATCCTGTACACCCCTTGAGGGTACATGGCAGGAATTTGATGATGATGATGATATATATATATATATATATATATATATTTTTTTTTTTTTTTTGTTTCAATTACCTTTCTCTGTTTGTTTAAAAGTAGATTAATGTTCTCCATGTCGGGTTACTATCCTTCTTCCAAATTTAAACCCATAGGAGGAATAGGATATTTGAAAGAGTAAATTTTAGAGGGGGACATAGATATTGGGCAGAAATAGAAAGAACCTATAGCCCTCAGGTACTCTAATAGCATGAGGGTCATAAAATAAGAAGAGTTGTCTGATAAGGCCTTATAAGAAAGATTAAAGTGAGTGGATCTTCCACAGAGTAAAGGAAGAAGAGGAAAAATCTAGATAAGTGACCATGGGAGTGCCACTTTCCTTACAATCAAGATGATTGCCCCCTTATGGCCCTGATTTGTCCAAGAGTTCTTATTCAGTATATTTGGACCACCCCACCATATCTAGTGAGCTACCCTATCCACCACCCGGGGGACATGCTCTCTAGAGCAGCGTTTCCCAAAGAGTGGATCGCAACCCCCCCCCCCCTTGGGGGCCGTTAGTTTTGTTGAGTGGACCGTGAAATAATGGAAACAAATTTAAAATGTTTTAAGACTAAGTAGATTTTTTTTTTAATCTTAAAAGGAACATATTTAATTTTTATTATTTCCTTATTTTTTATATTTTAATGGAAAAAATCACACATTGGTGTTGGTTCAAATTTTGGTTTCTGCGTATTTCAGCACTTAATGAATATTAGTAAAATATGCTTATTCATATTAGTTTCATTTCAAAAGTATTAATAAGAAGCACAAAAAAACTTATTAATGCAAAATCTTGCACTCATTTAAAATGGCCAAGTTTTCGCACTTTAAATTAATGTTTCATTGCTAACGTACACAGGTGCAGGCAATGCATTGGAAAGAAATACATTTGGGGGTGCTGAGCGACTGCGCTGGTAGCACCAATCACATGCATTAGAACCATTATATTGGTTTTTTCTTATATCTATTTATATACATATCCTATCAACCGCTATTTGTTATAACTACTACTTCTTATTTATTTTAATTCTTTAATTCTCTTTATCTTTTTATCTTTATATTCTATTTTTAATTTAATCTTTTATAACAAGCAGTTCTTTGGCCTCTCTATAGTTTAACCACATGTAGGTTACTTAATGTTTAGAGCTTTGTCCTTGTATGGGACGTGACCATTAACATATCTTCTGAGAGTGTCCACCCGATAAGCATTGACAAATTTATATTTTAACTGCGCCAGCCAATACCGAGGATAGATGAGACTCTTATCCAGGATGGCTCTCTCAGAATGATACACAATAATTAAACTACAATAAAATCTAATCTCTGTTCACTAAGTTCTTACATGCAGTCATGGTCCTCTTTGTTTAATCATACACGTGGGTTCTTCCCGCTAAGTTTGATAGTAATTTTATGAGTGGCTGTTTGAATTCATATACTAAATCAGATCAGGCAGGTATTAAGAAACATATTTATTAATAAAAGAAATTATACAAGTAAGCATTACTACTAAGTATTCTGAATCATTCTCAAGTAAGATCTTTGGTTCAATACTACTAAACAAAATACATGAACAAACTTCTTGGACCACCTCTATATGCAACTTAACATTATCTCGTTAACACCTATCACACTTTCTACACTCACGTGGTCACTAGTTATATCATTTAACACATTACTACTAATTCATACAGAATAAACAAGGCCTTTCTAGGCAGACAGTTCTCAAACAAAATGGGCCTATGCCAAGTTGTAGACAGTTCCTAAAGTTCCATAAAATAAGTCCACTACACAAAATTGTTCCTTAGAAAGCACAGAATTCCTCAACTGAAAAATATATCACAAGAGTCTACGTTACCATCACTGGAATGACGCTCGTTCCTTTCTTCTTGCCTTGTCTAGAACATCAAGGCTTCTTCTCAGTCTGCTATTCGTCTGGTCACCTACTACAAACTGTATGGCCGGATTCTCCGTGGGAAGGACGATATGGCTCAGGAGCTTGGCCAGAACGGACGGCATCTACTTGGTTCTTCCGTCGCACGACATAACAGCTATCCTAGTCCAAGGAAATAGCTAGCCCTACTTGGTACGCTACGACAGATGCCTCATACCTCCCACGGCCACCTGGAACTTCTCTGTAGGTGCGGACTGGACCAACGTCTGGGCGATCAGGAAACCGGAACCAAAAAAGCCATGAGTGGGGTTTGCTTGACCCTTTTGTTTTCTTTCTCTTCTCGGCGTTTCTCGGCTATAGTGATGCCCGCCAACGCGGTCACGTGGGTTTACTTCACAGCGTCCAGCTCCCTCTATTACATCGCACGTGCGCTTGTTGTGTTTTTCTTGGAAAGTGCTCTGGTTTCTCTTTCTCATAACTTCTCTCTCCCCCTGGTATATGTAACACTGGACAGTCAAAAGGTGACCCTTGGACTCTGGCTTACAGGTTTTGCTACCTTATAACACATGAAATGGGGTTCTTAAATAAATTTAACACTTCAATTAATTTCTTTATCACCCTTATGCATAACAGATTAGGTCTTACAATTTTCTTTCATTTGTTATACAATTTCTTGCTCTTAATTTAGTGTTATATACATAAAATTACCTTTCCAGTATATAGCCGACACACCACATTCTCTGCCTATTTAAATAAAGTTGTTCCTGAATAATTCATGTTAAATCTTCTTTCTTAGTTTATTCAGAACACAACATAGGTCCCTCCCATCTAAGAAAAATTCTAAGAAGAAGGCTGTAAAATTCTTTTACAGCCTTCTTCTTCCTCTCATATACGGTGCCCCCCCCCTTTTTTTTTTCTGATAATCTGATAAACCTTCCGCTCCTTCTCCTCTCATCCCTACAGGAACTTGCTGCTTGTTAAAAAAAATACCTTGTGAATTGTATGCACCGAGCTCTGCTACGTGCTTTATCCTGACTGTATCCCCCTCCTTTTGATCTCCTTCTCATACTTACCCCCTTTGTTGAGATCTTTTCATCAGACGTCCATTTATCAGAGGCATGCATCTTTAAAGGATAAACTCCTTTCCTGTGGTCTACCTTACCATTTTGTCGGGGCCTAAGGTTATATCGGGTTTGTTCCAGTATTCTGTCTTCATTCTGATCCCGTATAGCCCCCATTTTCCGTTTTTGTCAGCATTTGCTTGTTTGCTATGCCTTCCCCCCTGCATTGTTTAAACTGATTGAACCTGGAGAACTGTCGATCTGAGTCTGGAATTTCGCTCTCTCCTTGACAATCAGCACCCTTTTCTTTTCTTGAGGGGCATTCACATCGCGGCTTCCTCCTTGACGAGGACTGTTATTCCTCTTGTAGTCCTTCTCTTTCTACATAGAATCTCCTAGGCATACCAACCTTTTTGACCTTGTCCTATAAAGTTTTCATCTATCAGAGTGTACTACCCAAGATTTCCCTTGTTCTTTTTCCTTTCTTATTTTAAATGTCACTGGGGGCAATTTTTCTTGAATTTCATGTGGTCTGGCCGCGCTCCTTCCAAACTTCTCCCCTTTTTTATTAATGGAATTCTGTTCTAACAAGACCAGATCGCCGGGATTCAGATCCTTGTATATCCTCAATTTGTTGGCATAATTTCTTGCCCTTTGTGAGCAAGCTTCGCTGGATTCATACACCATCTCATACGCAATTTATTATCGGTGATCAGGCTATTGAGATAATCATCGATGTCTGGAAATCCCGAATTCACATGGGAATTCCTGAAATCAGCTGGGAATGTCGGCTCAAAACCATAGAGGATAACTGCGGGGGCCTCTCTGATGGCGGTATGTAGGGCGGTTCTGCATGCGAATAACGTGTGAGGCAGAAAGGTATCCCAATTCGAGGTTTGGAGATCGGATATCTTTGACAAGGTAAGCTTTAAAGTCCTGTTCAATCTTTCCACCATTCCATTGCCTTGAGAATGATATGGAGTGGTTGGTGAATAATTTCTTTACTCTTAACAACTTACACAACTGTAACTTTACTTCAGCTGTGAAGTTGGAGCTTTTGTCAGAGAGAAGTGTCTGGGGAGTCCCATATCTTGAAATAATCAGCTTAAAAAATTTATAAGCTACTGTTTGGGCAGATTGATTCTTAATTGCTACAGCCTCTGGATATCGTGAGAACATGTCTATTACCACTAAAATGTACCTATTTCCTTTCTTGGTGATAGGTAGGGTGCCCACGATATCCATGGCTACAGCCTGAAAGGGATGCATGGGGTTAGGGAAAGACTGGAGAGGAGCATTACCTACAATGCTGGACTTCTGTTGACAGAAATGACAAGAAGTCGCATACGATTCTACATATCCCCTCATACCCTTCCATATATAACGATCACGAACTCTGTTCCACGTTCTATGTATTCCTTGGTGGCCTGCCAGATCAGAGTCATGAAAGGTGAATAGTACCCATGGGATCATTTTCTCTGGAACTACAATTTTGTCCTTCCATCTCCCTGTGACGCTTTGTCTGGACAATAAGAGACCATTCGGATCAATGTATAGTGTGTGATTGAAGGATTCTTTAATATGGGCCTTCTCTCCTCTCAAAATTTTCTCATAAATCTCCCCCCATACTGGATCCCTCCTTTGCTCTTCGATTATGCGAGACTTATCCCATACTCGTTGTTCCAAAGAATTTATTCCCCTTTTTCCTCCCCCCTTTTCTTTGTATATAGGGAAAACCACCTCTTCCTTAGGACTGACATCACTATCAAATACGATATCCAGAGATCTGGATAGATAGTCAGCAACCACGTTCGCTGAGTCAGGGATGTATTTTATATCCAAGTCAAATTCTTGCAACTCCAGAGCCCACCTAATGATTCTCTGATTTTTGTCCTTCATTGAGGATATAAACAACAAAGGTTTGTGATCAGAGCGCAAGATGAGATGTTGTCCTAATAACATATACCTGAACTTTCTTAATGCATAAACAATAGCAAGGGCTTCCTTTTCTATTACCGAGTAATTTATCTCGGAAGATGAAAGTTTCCTACTGATAAAGGTGATCGGTCTAAACCCCTCTTCCTCTTTCTGCTCTACAACGGAGGCGATTGTATCTTTGGAAGCATCAGTAGAGATATAAAAATCCTTACCCAATTTGGGATAGGTCAGGACAGGCGACTTAGAGCCAGATTTAAGCGTTGATGTGCAGTCTGCTGTTCGTTTCCCCACTCGGTATGTGGTGCTGTTATTTGATCTATTCTACATTAAAAATTTAACCCTGAGATTGGTAAGTGGCTGATATTTAAAAAAAAAAAAAAAAAAATCTAGCGAATAATCAGTAGAAGCAGAAACAGACTCACACATGACAGTATCTCATATTTTACAAGAACAGTCTGCATAGTCTTCAGCGCCAGATGGTAAGAGGCAAAAAATGTCGTATGAAAAAATTCGAAATTACAATCCTCCTTATTTGAAATATGGGTTTGTACATCATATAATGATCTATTCAAACCTATATGTGGAATCTGCTGGAAACAGTTACCAAATGATTGCATGCAATCCAGAAAACTTTGTCACCTTGGAAAGAAATCTAAGAATTGCAGTTTCGAATTTTTCACCTGATATTGACTTTTTGTGTAGCAGTATTGAAACACATCCGTAATTAAATTATTAAACTTCTTTTATTTTTTTTAATTCTTACTTTGTTTATTACTAATTGTTTTATGTTTCATGTGCTTGTACTGCAAATGTACAATAACAATATATCTATTGATATAAAAATATAAGATAATATGCCATGTCAAATGTGTATGTAAGATGCTAAAAATGTAATATTTGCATTTGATTTTTGCGATATTCGCTATGTATTTTCACTTGGTGACCATTAAAGGATTACAACTAAACTCATCAAATTCTTATCAGTGGATACACTCAGTGACAGGCAAAAACCCACCACTGAGCAAAGCTGCTTTACTCCCCAGGAAGCAACCAAGCCCAAAGATGAACATTGTCATTAGTGGGAGTCAGACTCAGAAGAGATACCAGGGTTGAAGTAATACAGAAGTCATATATTTCCAATATACAAGTAGTGCAGAGGCATAGCACCTTATCATTAAAATACTCTGGAGTAGAGCTAATTTTTTCTTCACTTGTTTATAAATTAAACTTGCCAAGAGATGATCATCATCATCATGCATATCAAGGATTTAGGCCTAGCGTGGCCTGTTCCGGCCTTAGAAGTCACTGAATCGTTTATGAGGAAGTCCTGGTTTTCTTTTTCCTAATGGCTTGTACTTTAAGGCTTGTTTTGGTAATCTTTCTATTTTCATTCTTTGAACATATTCCATCCTTGGCCTCTTGGAGGGACCCTGTAACCGCTAGAGAGCACATCCCCTGAGTGGCAGATAGGGAAGCCCACCATGTATGTATGTGTATGTGAATACATCTGTGTATATGGTGAGGTGGTCCGAATATACTGAATAAGGACTCGTGGACCAACAGGGCAATTAGGAGCAATCATCTTGATTGTAAGGGAAGTGCCACTCCCATGGATCCCTAGCTGGATCTATCCTCTTCTTCTTCTACTTTGAGGAAGATCCACTCACTTTAATCTTTCCTGTAAGGCCTTATCAGCCAACTCTTCTTATTTTATGACCCTTATGCTATTAGAGTACTCGAGGGCCATGGGGTCTTTTCATTTCTGGCCTTACAACTATGTCCCCTCTATAAACCTTTACTATAATCTACTCTTTCCCCCTTCAATATACCCTATTCCTCCTATGGGTTTAAATTTGGAAGAAGGCTAGTTCAGAAGCCTTAAGGTAGCAGCCCTACCACTGAACTATTCCATCGTCAGGCTAGTCACCTGACATGGAGAACATAATTCTACTTTTAAGCTGACAGAAAAAGGTAATCAGATTGAATCTATGAAAAAGGTAAAACGGAAATGGAAACAACAAAATATAATACATATAGCAAACTGGAATGTAAGAGGAATAGCATATAAAGAAATAGAATTAGACCAAATATTAAATGAAAGAAATTTTAAAATAGCAGCAATCGCTGTAACAAAAAATAAATTAAAAGGAAACATGAGAACCGAAAATTTTAATGTGATATACAGCAGAGTTGACAAACAAAGAGCACAAGCAGGAGTCGTGATTTGAATTCATAACTCCGTTTCAAAACAGTTAAAACATTATAAATTATGGAATGAAAGAATAATAGAAGCTAGAATAAAAATAGATAGAGGTTATTTAATAATAATTGGTTTATATGCCCCAGAAGAAAGAAGAGAACAGGATAATATTGAATTTTATAATCAGCTACAAAACATATATAATAAAATAAATAAAAATGATTATATAATTTTAGCAGGAGACTTAAATGCAAGAACTGGAAACACGAAAATTAATAATAATATAGGAATATATGGAGAACATACTCTAAACAGGAATGGTAAAAAATTGATTGACTTTGTAGTTTATATTAACCTAAAAATAATGAATTCTTTCTGTAAACATAAAGACATACATAAATATACTTGGACAGCAAGAGGATTGAAATCAATATTAGATTATTTTATCTTAAATGAAAAGTCATCAAAGTTTTCATTAGATGTTAGAGTTCACAGAGGATATGAAATAAGCAGTGATCACTTCCTCATTAAAATAAAATTAAGATTGTAAGTGGAGGTTTCTGTGGTTTAGAAGTTCATAAGGCATATTCTGGTAATTGGATCATTTTTTTTTTATTAAGCTAAAAGCACAATAAAGAAATAAAACCTGACGTTTCGTAAGTCGTTTGACTTGCATCTTCAGGGGTAAAAGGTAACTGAAAGTTAAAACAACAAAAAAGAGAAATTAATAGTTCATACTATACAGTTGTAGCTGTCTTACTGTTTATAAAATTAAAAAATCAGAATGCAGATTCAAAGCAGTGCTAAGTTTAAACAATGCTCGATGATGCCATGTTCTTTTGTTCACTATCACAATGTCCGAGGTCTGACTGAGGTATATTTTTTATCAAAGCTGACCAAACTTGGTGTAGAATTAAGCCTTGGTTTTTATTGCATTGTGTTGGAATTCTAAGCATGTTTGCAGGTTCTTTAAATTTCCTTATGTAACAGTTTTTTTCTATATAAGACATGTTTGTTTTCTGCCAGAGTACATTGTGGCCAGTGGAAGTGGTACGGAAAGCTAGACCTGATTTGTGTTCTCTTCTGTTTGTACATCCTTTTGGTGTTTGTTCATGCGTATTTCTCCAGATCTTCCTGTCTGTCCTACATAGCAGATGCCACAAGAACAATAAATTTTATAAACACCTGTTTTTTTTAAAGGATGATGTGGAGGTTTCGGGGATATAGAAATCTTGAAATTTTTTCCAGCGGCAGAAAGGCTACTTTTATGTTATGTTTGTTTAGTAATTTAGACATCTTGTCTATAACATTCTTGATATATGGAAGCGTGATGGCGTTTTTGAAATCTTGTTTCTGTGGGATGCTTGTAGGAGGTGTGTGGAGGATTTTTTTGATAGTCTTGGGTTCATAAACATTTTTTTTTTTTAGGATCTGTGTTAAATATTCCAATTCTTCATTTCTCTGTTTTTCTGTGCTGGAAATATTATAAGCTATCAGGGTTTTTATTAGACCTATTTTTCGTGAAGGGTGGTGGTGTGAGGTCGCATTAAGAAATCTTCCTGTGTTGGTGGGTTTTCTATATATTGAGAAAGAAAGTTTATTATCTTTTTTCATTGACTTCTAATAGGATATCAAGAAAATGAAGTTTTCTAAGTTCTTCTTGTTCTAACGTAAATTTTATATTATGTAAATTATTCAGGTAATTTTTGAAAGCAATGAGTTCATCTGTTGTTCCTGGCCAAACGATGAAAATATCGTTTGATAATTTAATCAATGATAATTGATTAAAGCATTATTTTCCATAAATAGGTTAGCTAAAGCCAGAGAGGAGGAAGAGCCCTTAGCCAATCCTTCTTTTTGTTCCCAAAATTTAATTTATTGTGCTTTTAGCTTAATAAAAAAAATGTGGTCCAATTACCAGAATATGCCTTATGAAAATTAAGATTACCACCTAAATGGCTACAAGTAACAAGAACAGAAAGAAAATTTAAAACATTTCTTTATAAAACTAGACTATTAAATGACACAAATATACAATGGCTATATGAACAAAGAATTAACCAATATCTAGATAAAATAAAACAAAATGAAGAAATAGAAATAGAATGGCTTAATATAAAAACAATACTAAATGCAGCAGCAAATGAAAGCTTAGGAAAGACCAAAAAACTCAGTAAAAGAAAAAAAACTGAAGATATGGGATGATACAGTCATCTTTGATTGTATCATCAAATAATCAAAATGAAAATAGAAGCCTATCATAAATGGTTAAGCAGTAAAAGATTAGAGGATGAAATAGAATATAAAAGAATAAGAGCCATAGCTAAAAGAGAAGTCAGAAAAAGACATAGAGAATCATGGAACAAATTTGTTTCTAATTTAGAACATGATTTACATAAAATAAGAATCAGTGTATATAAGATTTTGAAACACTTCAATGCAGATACTAAAGAAAACATAAAATTAAACACCGAATTGAAATTAGAAGAATTTTTAAATTTCTACACAGAATTGTGGACTGATAAATCTTTTAAAAAAGACAACTGACAAACATTTAATGAAAAAGGAAATAACTAAAGAAGAATTAGAAATCAGCCTGAAAGAAACAAGAAACAGAAAATCACCTGGAGAAGATAAGCTAGGTTCAGAACTATATAAATATGCAGGAACAAGATTCAAAGAAAGACTCCTATTATCTTTAAATAAAATTTATTCAACTGGTAACCACCCAATAGAATGGAAAAAAGCAATTGTGATTTCTATCTTTAAAAAAGGTAGTAGAGATGACCCTAAAAACTATAGAGGTATAAACATACTAAATTCCTGTTACAAAATATATAGCAGAATTTTAAATAGCAAACTAATGAAATATTCTGAAAACTTTATTTTAGAAGTACAGAATGAATTTAGAAAAGGACGATCATCCAAGTGTAAGCAAACAAAGTTTGCACATGAAATATCTTCGCAACTGGGCTAGCTAGTATATAGAGGCTGATGACTTCACATTAATTACGGTAGTACTTAATTACTTCAACCTTGGTATCTCTTCTGGATCTGACTCCCACTGATGAGACCTCAATAAAGGTCAAAACTGGTCTGCATGGTGACCCTTTTCCATAATGCATTATACACACCTGAAAGGTTGTGTGCTTTGCATTATGGGATTCTAAGGCAGTTAATGTGAAAAATCATTAGCCTCTATATACAAATATAGCCTAGTCATGAAGATATTTCATGTGTAAACTTTGTTCGCTTACACTTGGATAAAGGATTAAACATGAATCTAATTTCTTGACTAATTAAATTTATAACCAAGTATAAAAAACCTTCTACATGGTATTGGCATGTTGGTATAACAATATTCGTAGATTCAACAGATTCATCATTGTAGGTCTCACTTGGTGAGCAACATATCTATCATATTGAACTTTAAACTAATTACACTCATCCACCACTCCATTTAAAAAATCTACTCCTCACTCCCTTCTCAACTTCTGTATAAAGCCAGTAAAATTCCCCCTTGCTAACGTAAACATCTCCATTGCATTATTTCTTTTTCCACCTGTCTACTGAACTTTGCTATTTAAACCCCAACTTTTCTGTTAACCAATAATAGCCTTACTCATTCATATTGCTTGCTTTAGGTATTTACACAGAATGTACACTTTATTTGGAAAATCTCTCCATTTATGAATATTTGGAGGTATTCATAATAAAGTGGCCACTAAGTGTATTTATGTGCAAGTAGTTAAGTAATTTAAGATTTTGAAAATATAAAGGCTAAATTTAAGCCTTTGTCGTCATCATCAAATTCCTGAAAGGTATCCTCTGGGAGTGTACTGGATATTATGATAGTACTACATGAAAAAGTTACATTATTACTAACTTTCAATTGACTTTATATATATATATTAACCTCTTCTGGAAAGCAGGGAGAATTGAGACTGTTTTTATAACATTGAAGGTGACTAGGATGTTCTCACCTCATTGAAGAAATGGCATTGAGATTTATGTTTAAAGCATTGGGTGTAGATTTGAAGCTCATTATGCTTAAACATTGTAAGATTTTCATAAAAGGAGGAATGGGTTATACTGTCATCATCTGCAAAACTGGATACAGTTTGTGGTCATTGAGAGTGATACTTATACATAAGAGAAAGAGATTAGGCTAAAACAGAGGCATTCCTGCATTGGCAGAGACATCTGAAGAGGAAGCTGTCTACCATGATATACATTGAATGACCAGAGAAGGAATACTAGCTACCTAATTACAAAGGGTAGCAGGCAGACCATAGGATTCTTTCTGTATTATGTTAGAGGACCAAAATGAAAACATATGTCATTAATTGTATGAAGTCAGATTTTATTCACATTTTTGGAATGGACTGAATATAAGCTTACTTCCATGCTGTGGTGGATAGATACCAATTGAGTAGGAACAAGTGTTCAAATGACTATTATACTGCTTCTGCTGTTTTATTGAGAGAAAGCAGAGCATGCAGATATTCTTTGCTTATTGGTATACTTAATTATATATTTCTACTTTTAAATACTGTTATGGAGTTGGAACAACTAGGAAAGTGAAGAATGAATTTCAATGCTTTTTATTTTTTTTTAATTATGGAAATGAAGCTATTGCATACGAATGAAATAAACGACTGTACAATAAGTCTTCTATTTCATCTCTGTCAGAGACATCTTTGTGGGTATAGTATAAAATAAACCATAATGTGCACACAGACAGCACTAAGTTTAAATTAGGTCTAAAAGTCCTAATATTATTTCCTATTGATTGCCTTTATCGCAATATACAGAAAACCAACTTACACATATATTCACAAAAACTTTCCCATATCTATTCCCCCCCCCCCTCAACAAGTGTATGTTAAAAACCCTTGCTAAGAGCCATCATCTCTGTTCCAACTAGAACTCCCTTACTATGTCTGCAAACCTTATTTGTATTTAGAGAATAATAATACTATTCGTGTTTCCCTAAATCTGGGACTGGAAAGATAGATAATCTCTGTATTTCTTTCAAACCTCTCTATCAATTTAAGTTGCCCTTATCTTATTTTTATGTGTCTCCACATAAAAAGTTGTAAACCTATATTACATTAGTACCATGGGTGAACTAAGGATTTTTTCTCTTTTTATTAATTTTTATAATTTTTTAAATGAATTTTTACCTGGTCTTGAAATCTGCTCTTGTCTAGCGACTAAAACATAAAACCTTTTCAAGTCATTTCAGGCCTCTAATAAGTAAAATGATGTGTGAATTTCATCATACATTGTCTCACACTGGCTGATGAAATTCACCTACCACCCAAAGACAGAATTCGCACAGAATTCAACACATTAACCACTCAGCTTTACCAAGCCAGCAGAGACCAAAAACCCTCCCCATTTTTCAGATCCTTGAACCTGTAAGTTGTCTGAATTATTATTTATTTATTATTATTTTTTGACACCTCCAGGGACTCATCGAGGAAGGTCACCTGCTCTACAACTCCGTCTCCACCATTCAATCTCTAACTGACTGCAACTAGACAAACGGCATCTACCGCCCACCACCACTGGTATTTCCACAGACAATCACAAACATCCATGCCCATGGCAGGATTTGAACCCGCAGCCTTTTGACTGGAGAGCAGATACGCTATCCACTCGGCCAACCAGGCCAGCTTATGAACAGATGGATAGATCTGCCAGCATCTCTCTGGAAGAACATAAGAAACACATCCACCTTCACAATTATGGGTGGCATAATTGTGAAGGTGGTACCTATCTAACAGATAATTCCATGGATTGAAATGGAAAAAAGATTACTACAAACATGAGAGACTATTGTTTGGAATCAGCAGTTGCTCTTAAAAAACAACCTCTGTAATGATGATTGTGAAACTTCCCAAGATATGGACAACAGTAATTCTTATGCCACTTACTCACGCCATAAGTAAGTGACATAAGAATTTTTTCAAGGCTTCCTAATAAGTTCCATAGAGCCCTTTCTACCCTTGAGACTTTATTTCCACTTTGTTTTGTGTTGCCCTGTATGCATTTTGTAATTTTTTGTTACGCTCCCTCATGATATCTCTGAAAGATACTGAAATCATCAAACCGTCATTTAATTCACTATCATAATCAATACTATGGATAGGATTTTTAGGTTAGTGACAGAAGGTCATTTGCAGAAAGAGCATATGCTGAAGTTCAGAACCTTGGAGTACTCTGGTACTGGTGGGAAATCTGAAGAGGAAGACCATCCATCATGACCAGTGAATAAATATAGATGTTGGTAACCATTTGTAAAGAAGAAATGGTAATTAGGCCTTTGTGCAAGAATTTGACTAGCCATGGAAATGTAAAAAGCAACCACATGGCATTCTCCATAGTTTCATTGGCTTGTATCCAAAGGTAGGTGAAGAAAGAAAGGAGACTTAATCAAGAGTGGTAGAATTCATATTCGTGGGTACTGATTATTTCATAGACTTTTGGTGGTGGTGAAGGAATGGACTGTTGATGACTTTCTTTGCAAAATTCAAAAGAAATGAAGTTTAGGGCACTCGGTGGCTGGCTTTTATCACCCTTTGGAATGAATTGCATATAGGCTTGTTTCTCTTATGGATTAGTATGAAAGATTGTAAATGCAACATAGGAAAGGTGTTAAACTTGAGCACAAATTTTAAGCATAAAGAGATACCATCAAGAACAGAAAATCTTGGATCCAAGATCATTGCTTGGATACCAACTTACTATTCTTGATGGTATCCTCTTTATGCTTAAAACTTGTGCTCAAGTTTAATACATTTCCTATGTTGCCTTACAATCTTTCATACTCACCCATAAGAGAAATACCATATGCAAGTTGGAAATGCAGAAGTATTTTGTCTTCATCTCTGCAGGAGTTGGAGTAGAAGAATGTTGCCAGGAGGTCAGTCTTGCTTTTAGGTGACATAGTAGTACCATTTGGATGTGAGAAAGAATGGATATCCAGGGGGATGACCTTGGCAAAGACCAGAAGGCTTGATTTTGCTATTTGAGGTAACCAAGCTTTTTTTTTGCACTTTGCCCTTTCAGAAGCTGTCATTTTGTTAGCTGCTACGTGCTGTTGTGTAGGCTGTGAAGCTCTAGTTTTGTTTCAAGTCTCTTGTGATATGGCAATTTTTATTGAACTGCCTTGGCAAACATTTGGAAAACCAACTTTTAAATGGTGGAATAGGGATGAAAACCTTCATTCCATGAAGAATTATTTCAATTATTTACTTGAAGCAGATGCTGGAGGAGAAGGGCAAAAACAGAATATGCACACACAAATCACAATGATCTCATTTGGCACCATTGTAGTCCCATTTTGACCAAATGTCAGAAATGACATTTGGTCAAATATAATTTCTGACAGCAAATATTTCAGCATCTCTTCCATCTTGATTAATGAAATTGGAAAATGAAAGCTAGTTTGAGTTGTGAATATTGAAGTCCCACTCTTAATTTAATAAGAGTGATATTATTATATTCTTGCTTTCCTTTCTAGTTTTTATCTGTTATTTGTTTTTACTCTTAATTGTTACAATTATTGAATATCCCTATTACTTGACATAAATTCTTGCTCTTGCTTTCTCCCTTTTCATTCTATGGCCACTACTAAAATTGCTCGCGTGTGCAAAACTTGGTAGACAAAGAAATTTCCCCCTGGATAGAGCCAAATTTCTTGGATACAAATCTGGAATTAACTCCATGTGAGAATTTGAAAAAATTTGTTTGTTAAAGCTGTGCCATCCAAATTCTTAGACAAGAGAATTTTCCTTGTCAGGGAGTTAACACTCAGAATGACACACTATTTGATGACCAGGCAATTAAATTTTCCAATTGCAAAAACCTCGTATATTTTTACTCTTACTGCAGTTGTAGCTATCCCCAAATTTTAACTCGCACTGGTTCTATTTTTATGAGTGGTGTTTTGAGTTCACAGATCAGGCAATTTGTTAGGTAAGAAAAAGAAAGGTTTATTCATTACTGTAATATGATATACAAATATCAAGATCACTTAACAAAACTGAATCTCTCCTACAAAATTAAAATTGATTAACCAGACATAACCTTAATACTCCTAGTCTTAAACATTGTGAGACAATATCTACAATTAGTTAAGATTTGATATTTTAAGGATACTTGTGACATAAAGATTGAATAATATAAGCACGTAAACACAAGAAAGATATTTAATTAGCCAAATATTTCGGTCTGAAAATTGCAGACCATCTTCAGTGGCACTACAAGAACAGTTTAAAAAAATACAAGGTGGAATACTAACAATAGGTCATTTAAAAATAGAACAAGCTGCGTGATGTTTTATCACTAGGTATTAAAGGGAATATTATTAAGTAGAGACATGATTGAAATAAAGATATTAATTAATAATATTAAATAACAAAATTAATATGAATTAATGAGTTATCCTGATTAGACTTTCCCAGATTTTTGATAGAGATATACAGGCCTTCCGATTCAGGTTAGGATGATGGAGTAATGCCTCTACGCTTTCTTTGAATAAACATTCAAATTTATAGTGGGATCTATGTAAGAGGTGAGTTTTTGACCAAAGGATGTTGTGGTTAGTTTCAATCCAGATTTTTCAGGTTTGTTGTGATGAATGGAGGATATCTTTGATGTTCTTGGATTATTTTTTCATCACGACAAACCTGAAAAATCTGGATTGGCTCAGCACGGGATTGAAACTAACCACAACATCCTTTAGTCAAAAACTCGCCTCTTACATAGATCCCGCTATAAATTTGAACGTTTATTCAAAGAAAGCATAGAGGCATTACTCCATCGTCCTAACCTGAATCGGAATGACTGTATATCTCTCTCAAAAATCTGGGAAAGTCTAATCAGGATAACTCAGTAATTGGTCCAATGAATAATTCTCTGGTTCTTATCTTTCATGGATGAGAGGAACGACAGAGACGTGATCTGACCGCAGGATGATCTGTTGCTCCCAGCAACATATATCTAAACTTTCTAAGGGCGTAGACAATGCCTCCTTTTCTATTACAGAGTAGTTTTTTTCTAAGGAGAGCTTCCTGCTGATGAAGGCAATGGGCATAAAATCCTCCCCTTCCTTTTGTTCCACTGCTAAAATCAATAGGCATCAGCCGAGAGGAAAAGGTTTATCTGAGTTTTGGGTAAGTGAGGACAAGTGTTCTGGTCAAGCCAAGTTTAGGGATTGGTAGGCATATTATTGTTCCCTCGCCCACACACGTGAATTTCACCCCTTGTTTGGTCAGCCTCACGATGGGCTCCATTATTTTTGAACACTCAGGAATGAATTTTCTGTAGAAATTAATCATTCCTAAGTATTTCTGATCTTGCCTAACAGTGGTGGGGATTCTTGCTTTCAGTATGGGGGATGTTCCATAATACAGCAATAGCAGTAGAGGAGGAGGAAAAGAAGCTTGTTCTGTGGGTTTCAAGGTCTACTTTGAAGGGATGTTGAGCAGCAACTGCGCGTTTTCCAATGAGCTTAGTAGTGGGGGAATTATTGATGCTATTTCAGATGTACATTTGCCATGGAAATATTTATAGAATACACATATTGTAGAAACTAAATGTTTGTGTGAAAGGGTGGGGGGGGGGGTTGGTAAGAGATGGGTCTTTAATCAATCTAACTGCTTTCCTGTGTATTGTCAGCATTTTGAGGGAGTTCTTAGGACCCCACTCTGAATGCGAGAGCAGCATTCAATAGCTTAGCGGATTTGTGATTTGTATAAGGTTAACAGCTGTTCAGAGGTGAAATAACATCTTGAGTGAAAGAGAAATCCTAGTTTTTTAGAAGATAAGGATGCAATGCTTGTGATTTGTTTATGCCAGGAGAGAAATCTCATCTTGTCTGGAAATTTGAGTGTTGTTAAAAATAATACTTGGAGAAAATGGGTCTTTTTTTGTGAGAAATAAGATAGAACTGGGTTTTACTAGAATTGAAGTTGACAAGGTTAACTGAACCCCATTGGAGGATGACTTGGAGATCAGAATTGAGGGAAGTGGTGGTTGATGTTCTGTAGGTTGAGGTGAGTTGCTTAGAGTAACATTTATCAAATGAAAGGGAGAAGTGCAGTGTGCTGTCATCTGCAAAACTGTGTATTGGGTTGGAGGTCAACTGAAGTAGATAATTATAGAAGGAAGAGGGGTTGATGAGAGAACAGAACTTTGTGGATCCCCAGTTAGTTGAATGGTGAGAGGATAAGGAACCATCCGCCATCATACATAGTGTGCATTCATACAGAAAGCTGGCAATTCAACTACAGAAGTCCTGAGACAGACGAAATGATGGAAGTTTGCTTAGTAAGCCCTTCTGCTAGACCCAGTGAAAAAAGCTTTGGAGATATCAAGTGCAACCATTTGAGATTCACCAAACTTCCCCATGGCATTTGTCCAGTGTCCAGAGATGGGTGATTTATGTGAGTAGAACTTATGTTGATTGGCAGCAACATAATCCATACTGGATTATGTTGCTGCCATTACTTTGCTTGTAGTTTTTTTTTTAATTTGTTCATGCTATTTCCTAATGAAGTGAAACATAGTTTCTCTTTGACTTCTTTGTGTGTGGTTTAATACTGGAAAATCATCATCATCATTGGCTCAACAGCCCTGTGTGGGCCCTGGCCTTCTTCAGCCTGCCAAACTCCTCCAGTTTTTGACTCCTAAAATCTTAATATCTTGCATCACTCCACTTCCCATCTTAATTTATGTCTTCCAATTTTTCTGTTCCCTTCCGGCTTAGCATTAAACATTTTCTTAACTATTCTATTGCTATCCATGCGTATGTGTGTCCAGCCCAACTTAATTTATTTTTATGTACTTAATGTCTGGCTCATTAAATAATCTGTGTAGTTTATGGTTATATCTTTACCTCCACACACCATTCTCTTGTACTGCTCCAAAAATATATCTGAGAACTCTATAATGCCCAGTTTTCAGAGGCATAAGTTAACACTGGTCTTACTTGTACATCTATCTTTGTTTTTCTTGATATCAGACGTGGTCCACAGAAGCATCTATTTGCAAAAAGAATATATTTTTGAATCTCATTAACTTCTGATCCCAAGTATATAAAACTATGTACAATTTCAAATTTATAGGAACCAATTTCAATTTGAGAAGGATTATCATCACAATCTTTGTAGTTACTGGCATATACTTAGTTTTTTTCTTGGTTGAGCTTCAAATTCATCTTCTTTGCTGCCTTTTCTAAACTGATGAAAGTTTCTTCCATTGCTTTCTGTATCCTTCCAATAATATTGATATCATCTGCATATGCCATAATTTGTACTGATTTGTAGAAAATAGTTCCCCTTGTATTAATGCCCGCATCTTTGAAAACATTTTCAAGTGCCATGTTAAACAGTAAGCAAGCTAAGCCAGTCCCCTTGTCGAACACCATTTTTTATATATTTTGGTTTGACAACAAGTATTTCTCATTGTAGCTTTAACTAAAGCAACAAATTTTCGTGGAATCTATAGATAGATCTAACTTATTGCAATTAATAAGTTAGATCTATCTATTCTATCATATGTGGCTCTAAAATCTATGAAAAGGTGGTGTGTTTCAATCCCAAATTCATTTACATTAATACTGGAAAGTAGTGATTCTGATATTGTGAAAGTTTTCTTCTCTACAGAATGTCTTTCACACAGTCACTGGTTCTAATTGAACCTTTTGTGACAGGTTGGATTTAGATGTCTATAAATGGAGGTTTGCAGGTGCTCAGTTTAGTGTGTATAGGAGTGGCAAACCTGAGGTACCTTGATGCCGACCCATGTCTTGCTTCATGTAATATGCATCTGTTATATTACCTGTAGATTGATCCGTACATTTTTTTTTCCTTTTTTTGTTTCTTTTTCCCAGTGTCCTTAGAGCATCTGAGAGCTAGGGGTGAATCTTTTTTTTTTTTTTCCCAGTATGAGTCTGTTCTCTCGCTCTCTCTCTCTACCAAGGTATTTGCTTTACATAATAGGCTGAATTTCATAATGCTTAGTTATAATGAGAGGATTAAAAATCTCCTTCCCCCTTAATGAAATCGAACTGACAAGAATTGAACACTATAGCAGCTAGGGCCAAAATCAGCATGCATCTCCAATTGATATGATATCTACTACTCAAATTAATGATGAAATTAACCATTCCAAGATCGGGAAGTCTTTATTTGAGGTCCTTTTTCAATAATGCATCTGTGAAGAACACCATGATAAGAAATTGAACATTTCTACTTAAAATATCAGAACTCTGAAAACAAAAACAGAAGAAAAAAGAAGAGGAGCTTTCTAAGACACTGGAAAAAATAAATTGGGATCTATTTGGACTTTCTGAAACTAGAATAGCATAGTGATATCTTCATGTTGATTCAGGATGTAGGAGTGTACTGAGGATTGAAAATAGGAAGTGATTGCCGATTAGTTTTGAGCACAGTAAAATTGAATATCATATTAAAAAGAAAAATATGTAAGAAAGTTTTAAAAAGAATCATCGTTCAGCAGATTTCAATAAGATTTGCAATACTTTACAAATCTTATTGAAAGAAAACATTGATTGATTCACTCAGAGAAATATTTGGTGAAATTATATGCAAGGATTTAAAAAATAAAAATTAAAAAAATTAGGACTCCATGGTAGATTCAAGATATGAAAGAGACAGTCGAGGAAAAGAAGAAAGTGTATCAGAAGTTCCTACCAAGAGAAGACTTCTGGTAAGAACATGGAAGGTGGCAGAATATTCTGGAGGCTGTTGAAAAAACTTAGAAATGGAGGAAAGAGTACCGTAAAAGGAATCAGATGATAAAGGTGATATGAAAACCAAGATAAAGATATCCTAGATGGTTAGAGCAATTATTTTGGAAGACTGTTAAGTGAAACAAGCAGTGACAGAACCTTAGCAGAAAAATTTCAAGAGGTAATGAATTCAATCGGAGTACATATCAATACTTGAGGTAGAAAAAGCCTTAAAATACTTGAAATGTGGAAAGGCAGCTGGAGTAGATGATATTCAACCAGAATTGCATAAATATGGAGGTATAAAAGTTTCATAGTGGCTGCGTCGCATAATTCAGAAGGTATGGTTAGAAGGTCGAATTCCGGATTATTGAAGTAGAACTCTCAATAGCACCCATGTATAAAAAGGGAAATAAAACTGAATGTGAAAATTATGGAGGAATTTCCCTGCTGAGTGTTCCAGTTAAGATTTATTCAAGCATACTTGAGAAGAGGCTAAGAAAGATTGTTAAAGAGAAACTTGGAGAAGAAGCTGGATTCGTGCCAAACAAGGGAATGTCAAATTTTCACTTTAAGACAGTTGAGAAATCATGGGAATGTAACAACTACCTGCATTTAAATTTTGTAGTTCTGGAAAAGGCATATGACAAGGTTCTGGGAGAAAGGCTGTTCAAAACACTGCAGATATTGTAAATAAGACATTATACTAAGTAATACAAAATCTATATTTAAGTTGCAAGTCAGCAGTTAAAATCGAGATACAGATAGATGATTTGAGTAAAATCAGGTGTCAGACAAGGGTGTACGCTATCTCCTCTATTATTTGTCATATATATAAATCACAATATGAACTTTATGCAGATCATATTATACTAAATAAATCCAGTGCAGGTTTACAAGATTCTTTTAACTAAATTTAATAACCACTGTAATAAATTTGGTATGAAAATTAGGATTATAAAGACATACTGTGAAAATAGGCAGGAATATTGAAAATGTCAACTGCATCCTGAATGGAGAACCTCTAGAATGAGTAGAATATTTCAGCTATTTAGGCATAATTTTAAGTGAAGATGGCAAGATAAATATGGTAATAGATAACAGAATTTGAAAAGTGGGTATAGTAAGAAGTCATCTGAATAAATTTATATGGCATAAGAAAAAAATTAGCCAGAACCCTAATCTAGTACAGTATACAAGACATTGTTTATGCTAGCTTTAATGTATGCATCTGAGAATTTTGTTAGAAGTAAAACAGTTGATTTGGAGACTATAGATATGAGGGTTGTTTGAAAAGTTTGGTAAAAAAAATAAGTTAAACACATTTTTTTGGAAAAAATCATCTTTATTTCTCAACATAGTCTCCATCGAGGTCTACACATTTGGTCAGGTGAGTTTCTAATTTTTTCATCCCATCTAAAAAGTAGAATTTGTCAAATTGTGCAAAATAGTCATTGACATCCTTGTTCGAAGAAAATTTTTAAGTTTGGGAACAAGAAGTCACACGGGACCAAGTCCTGAGAATACGGTGGATGTGGAATCAATTCGAACCTCAATTCGTTCAATTTTGCCATTGTGATGGCCGATGTGTGGGACAGTGCATTGTCTTGATGAAAGAGCACTTTTTATGCGCCAATCTTGGCCATTTTTTCTTCGGTTCTTCTTTTAAACAGTCCAACAATGATGCATAATAGACTCCTGTTATTGTCTTATCCTTTCCCAAATAGTCTATCATGATAATTCCTTGGGAATCCCAAAAAACAGTGGCCATCACCTTCCCGACTGACAAAACAGTCTTCACTTTTTTAGGTGCTCTTTCACTTGGTTTTGACTGCTGCTTGGACACACAGCTTTTTCATGTGCAATTTTTCGTTCAGGATATTATACACCCGTTCAGTTGAGATGCCTACAATCTCATGCACTTTCACTTGGCGGGCTTCCATAACGATACCATGGATTTTGTCAATCACGTCCTTTGTAGTGACTTCAGTCAGGTGTCCTGGGCGTGCTTCATCTTCGATGGACTTATGACCACATTTAAACTCATTTATGCATCTAACTTGGCTTTGATCTGCATGGCCGTCCACTTCTTCAAATAAAAGTGTTTTATCACTGTACGAACCTCGTTTTTCTCCATTTTTATGAAAAATGTAAACACGGTCATTTTAAATGTTTGCCAAATGAGACCTGCACACTGCATGTGGCTAAAATTTTGCCAGGGGGTCATGAAAAAGATGATACATGCTGACACTGGTATGAATATACGAATTGTGTCACCATCTATTGAAAATTTACCAAACATTACAAACAACCCTTGTATGAGAGTCCTCAGAAAAATGGAGAATGAATTGGTGGCATCACCAACAGAATCATATTAAAAATGAAGATATAAAAATGAAGATAAAAATAGGAAGGAACTTGACATTGTCGGGATTGAGAAATGTTTGATCAGATCTTGGATGATATCATCACTTAAATAGAATGAGAAAGTAAAGATTACCAGTGGTGGTATTTAATGCCAAAGATGTCAGGAAATGACCCAGATTAATACCAAAATGTAGGTGGATTGATGCAGTTAAAAGTTCTTTAGAAGACTAAAATATGACCTTAACAGTATTGGAGGTACTGACAAAAAAAAAAAATAATAATCTATAAATAAATAAAAATAATGTGGTGGAAAATCATAGTATCCTTGCACCCTTTGGCAGTATGTATCAGGAATTTGATGACGATGATGAATAGAAGAAAAAATTACTGAAACAAGCAAATATATTTTACATACTGGTGTAGGAGATTATGGTCAAGAGGAGTTGAAATTATGGTCTATAAAATATGGAAAAATAACATTCTTGAGTTTAAACTACCCTCCCAGATAACTACAACTTTCAGATTGTAAATCAAAAGCATCTTTATTTGATTGCAATACAGTAGGTGTATTCACCTACCTCCAGTCATTCATTTGAAGAAATTGACAGTTTCCATGAGAATCTCCACAACAATAGCAGAGATCATAAATGTCACTGGAAAATTGTAATAGGTGTTAATTGTAAAGAAGAACAAGAAAGAACAGGTAGAAAGTGCTTGCTTTAGGTGTGCCAGTTCCACACCAAAGAAATGAGAGAGGGAACCAAGGGTGTTTTGAATTCACAGGAAACCAGGAATTGTGTATATCATAACACTTTCTTTAAAAAACAAACAAAAGTCACTTGAAGATCACTAAATGGAGAAGTTTTTATTGAAACTGATTATATGGGAACAAGATGGAAATATTAGAAGATTGTAGGTTATCAACCAGTTTGACTCTGATGGTGATAATAGGCTAGTGAGAGCAAAGGTAAAAATAAACATCAAGAGAAACAGATTGAAATTGGTAATGAAAAAAGCCCACAATAGAAGTTGAAGATAAAAAATTAAGGAAATAATGGAAAAACAAAGTTGATATAAAGATGTGAATTAATGACTATTTGCTAGACAATAATGGAAGTTACTAAAAATTTCACAAAATTATTAGCGAATAGAAAATGTAGAGAAAAATTTACTTTACAAACAGCTAATCTAATCAAAACGAGGAAAGAATTAAGGAAATGGAGACACAGAAGTAGCACAGACAATATAGAATTTGTAAAAAGTTAGACAAGATATCAGAAATTATAATTTAAGAGCAATTCAATGTTTTCAAACATTCAAATGAGGGTTATGCGGAATGAAAAAATAGATTCCAACACTGAAAAATAAGCAAGAAACAATACATTGCAATAAGAAAAAAGTAATAGAAATATGCAGCAATTTTTATAGAGACCTATATATAAGTGGAGAAACAGATAACATCATCCACTGCTAAATTTCAATGAGGCAGATAAAGAAACATCATTCACAATAGATGAATTATGGAAAATCCTCAAGCTACAAAGAATAAAAGTCTTGGAGAAGATATATATTAACAGAACACATAATATCAGGTTTGCAGTTTCCTAAGGTCATACTGGATAGGTATTGAACCTATCCAGTATGACCTTATCCAGATTATGCCTAAAGGAAGTCTGAATATAGTGGTATATAGGGACAATGTTGTGGCTCTGTTTGGACAGGAGCATGCCTATGAGTCTCCACAGTGCATGCCCCTGATTTTTAACTCTTCTCCAACACTCAACCATACAATTAATTATAAATAATTTTAATAACATTATGAATTAAAGAATACTATACCAACAAAAAGTAAACATTTAAAAAAAAAAAAGGTACAAAAATTCAACCAAAACCCCACAAAATTAAACATCAACCTTTGTGATCTTATCATCATCATCAAATTCCTGATGTATACCCTCAAGGGGTGTACAGGATATGATAGTACTACATGAAAAATTTACATCATTACTAACTTCCTATCTACAATTTTCCTCCAAATTAGTCTGTTACCTGTCAAGCCTCCAACATTATCAGATCTTATATTTCTATCTTCTAAGGCACTTTTTACCATATGAATCCACCTATATCTTGGTCTTCCTTTGGGTCTTTTTTCCTGCCAACCAGGCAGAGAACACTTGTTTTGCTAATTTTCCTCTCACATTCTGTTTAAGTGACCATACCACCTGAGATTAGCTCTGCTGACAGTGGCAAGTTCTTTCCTAATATCTTCATTTTCAATATGATATTGCTAATGATGCCACCCGTTCATGCCCCTAACCTTCCTCGCGACTCTCATATCTGTAGTCTCTAGTCTTTGGTCAAGTGTTTTACTTCTGATCCAGGTCTCAGATCCATAAGTTAAAATTGGCTTGAATACTGTCCTGTATACAGCTAATTTAGTGTTTTTGGCTAATTTCTCTCTTATTCCATTAAATTTATTCAGTTGACTTCCTACCAGCTTTGTTGATTCTGTTGTCTATTTCCAATTTAATTTAAGATCTTCACTAAATATCGTGCCTAAGTAGCTGAAATGTTTTACTTGTTGTATAGGTTCTCCATTCACAATGCAGTTGATATTTTCAATGTTTCTGCCTATTTTCATTGTCTTTGTCTTTTTAATGCTAAACCTTCATACCATATCTATTACAACAGTTATTCACCTGAATCAGGGAATCTTGCAAAATTGTAGCAGATTCATTCAGTAGTATAACATCTCCAATTTTGATATCAGGTTTAATACCACTTTCCTTCATAATGTGATCAATATAGATAATGAATAACACAGGTTTAATTAACATTAAACCACCTTCCTGTACTTCCTTCAATCCTAACTGCTGACTTACAACTCAGATAAAGACTAACTATTGAGTGATATAATGCTCCAATGACAACATATAATGGTAGCGTTTTGAATAGCTTCTCTCTTGACACCTTGTCATTTGCTTTTTCCAGATCTACAAAACTTTAATAACAGATCTTTGTTATTGTTATATTCCCATGACTTCTCAACTATTTGTCATAATGTGAAAATCTGATTATGACAGCCTCTATTTCGCATGAATCCAGCTTGTTCTTCACCAGGCTTCTCTTCAACAATCCTTCTCAACCGTTTCTCAAGTATACCTGCATATATCTTGTCAGGAACAGTCAGTAGAGAAAGACTTCTCTAATTCTCACATTCAGTTTTATTTCCCTTTTATATATGGATGCTATGAGATCTCTACTCCAATCATCTGGAATTCGTCCCTGTGTCCAGACTTTCTGAACTATGCAGTGCAGCCACTGTAAGACTTTTATACCTCTAGACTTGAGCATTTCTGGTCGAATATCATCTACTCCTAAGATGAAAAGCCAGACAGCTATTTTTTTCTGGCGAGGTTGATCAGTTAAGGGGATAAAAATCCCTTATTGTTTTATCCTAATCATCTACTCCTGTTGCTTTTTCACATTTCAGGCTTTTGATGGCTTTTTCCTACTTCAAGTATGGGTATTCCTGACTGCATGCCTGGTCATTTTTTTTTTACCACTGTGCTGTCATCACTGCTTGTTTCATTTAGCAATTTTTCGAAGTAATTACTCCATATTTCAAGGATATTTTTTTTCTCCTGTTTTCATGCCACCGTTATCATCTCTGATTCCTTTTACAACACTTTTTTTCTCCATTTATGAGCTTCTTCAACAACCTCCAGAATATCTTGCCACCTTCTTGATAGGTGCTCTGTATTCTCTAAGAGCACAAGCTGACTTATTTGCCATGAACTTTTGATATGAAATTAAAGAGGCAGTTCTTTCACCACCTCTTTAACTTCCTGTGTTCACTATGGAATTCTGATTTTTCTGTCCTTCCAGACAACTTCACCACATGTCTCTCAGGCTGTGTCAATCAGTGTTTTCTTCAGGGCTTGCCACTGAATCTCCAAGGTTTGGTTCTTGTTCTCAAAATCTTTCATTTTTTCTTCAATCATGTTTGTGTATTTTAGTCTACAGTTTATATCTGAGAGTTGTTCAACTTTTATTCACTTTAAAACTTTCTTACATGTTATTCTTTTCAGTACGAAATTCAGTTTCATCCTACTCAACACTAAATGGTGATCACTTCCAATTTGAAATCTTCTGTACGCTCTGGTGTCCTGCATCAGGGAGAAAACATCACTATCAACAATAACATAGTCAATGAGACTTTTCTTATTCCTTGCCTCTTCTCTCCATGTGAATTTGAGCACATTTTTATGTTGGAACATGGTGCTAGTAATAACCAGTCCATGTCCTGAGCAGAAATCCAACAGGTATTTGCCATTATTATTAGTTTTGCTCTTTTTCTCCAAATTTTCCCCAAATGTTTTTGTATGTCTGACAATCATTTCCTACTCTGCTATTTAGATCCTCAACAAGGCCCAACTTTTCCTTTTTCATTGTGTCAGTTGCTTTCTCTAAAGCCTCAAAAAAACTCCTCCACTTCTATCTTAGGAGAACCTTCTGTGATACCATAGGCACAAATAATTCTCATTGTCCAGTTCCCCATTCTCATATTTGCCCACATCACTTTACTTGAGACTGCATGCCATTCAAGAAGACTAGACTCATATTTAGTGTTGAATACTATGGCTACGCCTTCTTTTCCTTGATTGTCATTGCCTGATTATAACATTTTGCATTTATTGCTCAAAAAGATATGACCAGTTTTTGCCTGTTTTGTTTCAGTCACTCCTATATGTTGATCTGGTACTGATCCAATTCCTCAGCTAGCTCCATTTCTTTGCCCTTCAGGCTTCTTACATTGATAGTACCGATCTTGAACTCTGGTGATATTGAGTTGGAGTGGGTTTTAGGATTTGTTCCAGTAGCTGACTTTTCGCTGTTTTCCCTGGTTCCCTGGCAAAAACAACGGGGGGCCTTGTTTAACCTAGCGATGCCCCAGCCAGTATGAAATTCTCTCATGTTGTACCATCAATTTTTATTTTGTTTTAAGCCAATAAAGAATACTGTTTGGTCAGTTAAATCCCAAAATCCCATCCTCATTCGTTCAGTATTCAGGTAGATACCTAACAGGGTGCACCACGAGAAGGTGAGGATTGAACTTTAGGTCAGAAGCCCTGATCGGTTCTCTGCATTCCTTTAAAGGCTATGTGGAGGTCTCCTCTCAGTTATATAGCTTTGACCTTTAAGCACCCCATGTGATCTTAACATTTACTTTTTAAAATATCCTCTGATCATCTGTATAATTCTGTTATTTCTAATTCAATCATACATGGAGCATTGTTCTCTCCAAGGCTCTTTGGCTAACATGCAGCCAGTCTTCCTGTTTTTCAGTCACTGCCCTGCCCATGCCTCACTTCCATAGGTAAATGCTGGCAGATTGCACATATTATATAGTTTTATCTTTAAACATACATGCAAACTTCCTAACAGATAATTCATAGTGCAGATCCCTTAATTTTCCCATTGCCAAAACACCTTTGTAGGCAGGTGCATGTCCTGATGAAAGATGATTTTTTTCTTCTTCAAAAACCGTGTATTTTCTCACGAATTGTTTCGTCTAGTCTGGTTAAAAGAGCGGAATAATATTCCCCGGTTATTGTTTTACCATTTTCAAGATAATTAATAAACAAAATGCCTTTAGTATCCCAAAACACAGGTGCCATGACCTTTCCTGCTGATGGAACCGACTTTGTCTTCTTTGGCGCTGAACAACCGGCTTCTGAGTGCTGTTTGGATTCTGGTGTGTGTGTGATGGTGAATCCAAGTCTCATTCATAGTAATAAATCGACACACAAAATCAGTTTTATTCTTGTTAAAACGCTCCAAGAACTGTTCAGAGATTTTTGTGCAAGTGCATTTTTGATCTGCTGTGAGCATGCATGGCACCCATCTTGTATAAAGCTTTTTCATTTGCAATTCTTCATGCAAAATATATCCTACACGTTCTTTTGAAATGCCTATAGTCTCAGCAATTTCACGGACTTTGATTCGCCGGTCATCCAATACCATATCATGCACTTGATCTATGATTTCCGGTGTTGTTACTCTTTTTGGACGTCCCTCACGTGGATCATCTTCAAGGATGGTACGGCCATGTTTAAACTCGGCAGCCCATTTCTTAATCGCTGAAAACAAAGGGGAGAAGTGCCCATAAACTTTTCTGAACTTTGGATGAATTTCTTTTGATGTTAATCCTTCTGTTACAAAGAATTTTTTTAACCGCATGATACTCAATTTTATCCATCTCAAGGGATACAGACAACACTTTTGCTTCAGAGCAAGATGTATAAAACAAACTACTTGATAGAATGACTTGCAATTTCACATGGATGCTTGTGACAGATGTACCAACTTAGAAAAAAAAAATCTCGTCGATAGTGTTGCCATCTATGTGAAATCCAAGGTAAATATAGTCTTTTATAATTTCAATAGGATTATCTGCTTTCTCTGTTAGGGCCATTTAGCACTTCCAGAGCTTCTTTGTTTTTTGCTAATTGAACAATGTCATCTATAACACATAAATCATTGAGATTTCTTCCATTGACGTTAATTCTAGTTTTCCTTGAGACATTCCAATTCCCAAAGACTTCTATTAATGTAGCATAAAACAATTTGAGTGATATTAGATCTAGTCTCCCTTCTCTCTCAATGACAAATTCCTTTCTCTGATCTAAGTTTATACTGGCTGTTGAGTTCTGATATATAGGTTTAAATAATTTGATATACTTTACTGGAATGACCTGTTGTTTTAAGTTGTTTATTATTTCTGACTGATATAAAGAATGAAAGAGTTTTTCAAAATCTAGAAACAGCATATCCTTAAATATGCTGGAAGTGGTGAATATTTACTTTTTTCCATTATTCAGTTTCATTTTTCAGTTAATAGTCTGCATATGAACTCTATTATAGAATCTTGCTCTGAAGTCTGCTTGTTCATATGGCTATGAATCATCCAAAAATCTTGTGATTCTATTTAATGTAATAGATATAAAAATATTGTACGACTGTAATAGTAAACTGATTGGCCATACTGATATCATCTCTGTTGACCTTTTTATATGATAATCACTGATACATGCCATCGAAGTGAAATTTTTGCTGCAGTAAAAATATCAGAATTGTTAGCATTCGCTCTCTCTCTGAAAGGAACCACATATCTGAGAGTACTTACTGAAATATATATATTTATATTATGCAATTTATTAAAATATTTAATAAATTGCATAATATCAAAGGCAGTGATTAGTTTGCAGAAAATGAATTGTTAACATAATGCACTGTACATAGCATATTTTGTAGACCCTCATGACATTTGCCCATTTCTTGGAAAGACCTAAGTTCGATTTTTATCTGCAGTACAGAGAAGGTTTTTTCAAGGAGATTTCTCATTTGACTTGCTGTCCTTAATTTCATCCAGCTTAATACATTGCACTTCAGTAGAAATTCTATGTCCACTACAATAAGGAATCTTTAGTAAGCATTCTATATCAACACTTTTTTTTCCAAACGATGTGTTACTTGAAATGTGCTAACCTTTAAGCCATCATAGTTTGGGAAAAAAAAGTGTTGACACAGAATGCTTACTGTAGATGTACTTTCAGAATATTATAATTTGGTATTTTGAATTATTATAATAATCTTTTATACACCAAAAAAAATTGAAGGCCTTTTTCTTTGTTAATTTTTATTGAAAAATCAAGCAATTAAGTAGTTATTTTATAATGAAAAATTGAAAAATTACATTAAAATATCAATTTTTAGGCACCTTTCTTGCGTTGTATGTGAAGACTGTACGTTATCTGTTTTTTCACTTCTTGGACGGCGAATGTATCCTCCAATTGGTTTGGTTTCTTCAGCTGCAAGGTTGTTGTGTAATGGTTATTTTGTTATGGTTATCACAACTGAGGGATGTGTTTTTGTCTGGTAAGTATTATTATGCATTTTTGTTATGTAACCTTAACTTACAAAGTTAATAGGTGCTAAAGTAGATAGTAAGGCAACTTTTAAAAATTTCGCATTCCAGTATAGTTTATGAAGTGTATACTTGTATTGGAAATAAATGAGAAATATAATTTTCCCTTTTTTTTCCCATAAGAAATAACCTTATATCTGGTGTGTATCTGAATAATTAAATTATGCGAGGTGAGACTTAATGACCTCAAGGGTATCTGTCAAAGGAACATTACAGAAATTGCATCAATAGTATTGAGAATTTTTAATAGATGAGGGAGAGTTGCCTGTGAGCTGGGAAAGTGATTTTGATAAGTGTTTGGCCAATTTGTAGTTGGGGCTGTCTATGCTATTGGATGAAGGGATATTAGGTTTGTGAATTTTCGGAGCCAATATTTATCTAGGATAGTCTGACATATGATTAAAGTTTTTTAGTAATCTCTTTGAGCCAAGATGTAACTTTTTTAATAATTTATACACTTTTTTTTTTTTCTCTTTTGAGATTTTGTAGTATCCCAATCTATAATCTTATAAGTTGAGTCCTTAAGAAGATTCATTTAAACTTAAAAGCTTAACTCATTTAAAAACTTAAACTTCTTCATACCATGTCAAACCACTCTGGATATATGGGTTCCCCAAAATTCGTCATACCATGTCAAACCACTCTGGATATATGGGTTCCCCAAAATTCGCAGACTTAAAATCCTCCCCACCATGAGGCACCTGTTTGTGGTGGAGAGAACCTCCCAGTGATGGTACTGGTCCTTTTCATTCTTCCTCTTTTTCTTTACTTTTTTATTATTTTTTCTTCCAGACAACCATCAATAGAATCCAATATCCTGCCACCGTGTTTGCTGCACAGTGCGACCCGTAGACATCTAGAAGGAGGGGGGGGGGATGTCTAAGGTGCTTTAAATGTCAGAAATATGGATAAGCCCAAACTACCTTACATGGCTCTACCACCTGTGCCTAATGTGGTAGTAAAGAACATGATAACAAATGTTGCTCTCTGAAAAGAAAAAAAAAAGCCAAATGTGTCACCTGTCAGGGAAATCATCCAGCTTATTCTTGTGCATGTCAGAAATGGAAAGATGAAAAATAAATACAAAAATTATTACAGAAAAACATCAGTTTGCAAAAAGGAAGTTAGTCATCGCTACACCTGTTTTGGGATTCTCTTGTGCTGAGAAGGTGGCAGCTAAAAAAATGTCAACAGCATTGCAAACACATATGTCTTTTCCACCATATCTGAATTTCATGATTGCGAGTGCTTCTCTGTTGAACACATCACTCATGACCTATGCTCTTACTCCAGTGAGAACTCCAAAAATGGTTCCATTTGATGAGAACCCACTCGTCAAAAAAATTATGGCATAGATCTCACTTAAAGATGAACCACCAGCATCCCCACAGAAAAAAAATGAATACAGTGTCCACCAAAAGTAAATTAAATTTGCTAAATGACCTGAAGCATGAGATGTAATGAATATTTTACCAGAGGAAGAGATTGCACACTGGCTTCTTCTTCTTGAAAGCAATTGATAAATATAAACCTGACAAAAGGTAAGCCCTCAACCACCTGAAAACCAGACATCTATAAAGCCAAAATAATAGAAAAATTTTTACAATGGAACTGTGGTGGGTTTTGCCTATAACAAACATTGCTATCAAGATTTTGTTGCAGAAATACAAACCTCGCTGTTTCTGTCCACAGGAAATACACTTTATACCCAACGAGGATCCTACCTTAAGGAATTTCACTGTTGTATGCAAGGACAACTGGAGGAGTAGCTATCCTAGTGTGCAATCATACTCCTTTCCATCATACCCAGCTTAATACTGCTCTGAAATTAATAGCAATTTGCCAATCCATGGGATTTCTTATTATAGTATGTTCAACTTATTTGCCACTGAGTGCTGAGTTAAATTGATAACCTTATCTTTCAACTGCCTGAATCCATACTTCTTATGGGTGATTTTACTGGTCACAATAGTCTGTAAGGTAGTGTCAACACAAAAAGACGAAGTCAAATTATCAAAAGAATCCTTGACAATAATGACCTCTCCCTTTTGAATAATATACTCAATAATTTGTTTCGGTTTTGCACTCCATCCTGTAACCTCTCACTTTGTCATCTACAGAAGTCTCATACTGGTTTAATGCACACAGAGCAGTCCACTGTAATTTCTTACCCATCTATACTAATGGCTCAAGAACTGACACCTGTGTTGGCTGTGCTGCTGCTGTGTTTTCTGACAATACTATCTCCAACTAGATCCTACCAGTTACAATAATTATACAGCAGAATTGCATGCCATTCAGCTTGCACTTATGTACATAAAAGAAAACTGTTACCCAAAGTGTAATTTATACACTCATTGGGCTCTTTACAGGATACCTCCTCTCCTATGTATAATCCACATCCAGTGCTGTATGAAGTGTTACACCTGTTGTACAAAATGAAAACCCTTAATTTTGATGTTTGGTTGTGCTGGATTCCCAGACACGTTGGAATTGAGTGTAATGAGGCTTCTAGATCAGCCCATACTTTCTCCACATACTGTTTGACATTACCATATACAGACTACATGCAGTTTATAAGATTAACCTCCCTATCGGCCATGCAGATGAAATAGTGAGACCAAATTGCACTTTTCAATAGCTTACTATCCATTCAATAGCTTACGTTAAAGCTAATTGCTCAGTGGCAGTCTTCATGACAGGAAACAATGACAAATTATATGACATTAAGCCAGAAATTAAGCATTGGCATTATAGTCAATGCAGAAAGAGGAGAGAGGAATTTGTTCTTGCTAGGCTCTGCATAGGTCACATGGGTACACATTCTTATTTACTGAGGGCTGATGACTCTCCTGTGTGTGAAAAATGTAATACATGTCTTACTATTTGTCATATTCTGGTTGAGTGCCAGCACTACACAAGAGAGGAATGAAATTTTTACCTATCTTGCCAAGCCATATACACTCACAGATGTTATTAGACTCAGACCGATTGCATGGTGTTTTTAACCTTCTACAAAGAATTAATTTGTACAAACACATTTATCTGTAATTTTGTTTATACGTAGATAATGTATTTCTAAACTTAATTTTTGTGTATGCATATTATTTACTAATTTGTCTCTGACTACTCATGTAGTGCTGTAACCTTTGCTGTAATTTTATTTATATGTAGCTATTGCATTGCTTAACTTAATTTTTGTACATAAATTAGTAAATAATATTGCTGTAACTTTTGACCTTGTGTACTGTTGTAACCTTTGCTATAGGGCATTATGACCTTGCTGTTCTTGCACCAATAAACCAAACTCTCCCATCTACAAACTGGCCAAACATTTATCCAAATCACTTTCCTTCATCTATTACCTCATCTATTATCATAAAAAAATTCCTACACTTTAAAACTGATAAAAAAAATCTAATCTTGACAGATTCTAACATCATACTCAGTTTTGATATTATGTCACTATTCACTAATATACCTTTGACCTCATTATTTATATTCACTGTGTATTCAGGTTATTTCTTATGGCAAGGAACAACATACACCCAGCTGGATGGGACTACAATCAGTTGACTTCTTTCTCCCAGCTAACTTCTATATGGAACATCTTGAAAACCAAGCACTCAACACAGCCACAATTTAACCAATTGTCTGGCTGTGCTATGTTGATGATGCATTTGCTATTTGGCCTTATGGTCCAGACACAATGGATACATTTTTAGTGCATCTCAACAGCCAACATCCTAAAATAAACTTCACCATAGGAAAAGAAAGCAGCAAATGTCTCTCCTTTCTAGATATACTAGTGATACAACTTCCTCATGACTCATTATCCTTTTCCATTTACAGAAAACCTATTCATACAGTATTTACATAAGCAATGGATCAGTAGATCCAACATGAAAAACACAAAAGTACATCTGCGATCATTATATAACAAGTCAGGATTGGCAGACCATACTCTGGATATCCTTCACATAGGATTAGATGGAAGAAGACATCAATATTACATAGAAGTTGTTATAGGTCTGAGAGACTATTTTTAGAGTCTCCGTGAGCTATCAAGCACACTCCTAACCTCAACATAGTTGCATTTATAAAAATTAAGTATTCACTTAATTTTTATAATTGAAGTGGCTTTTGGCTCTTTATTTTAGTAAAATGGTTGCATTAATTTGCCAAAGATCTCACAAAGTCTTTTTGAAACCTAATATAGCCTGATTTCTCAAAATTAACTTTATGATTATCCAGCCCATACAGAGTGCTATATAAGGGCATAGTTCTGTTTCAGTTACATTTTTAATTGTTTTCCACCATTATTTTGTTCAGTGCTGTGTGCTTGTCACAGTTATAATTTGTATCCTGGAAGATGCTTGGTAGAAAACCAACAAACTATCATTAAGTTCAGTAAATGTGTTTTGTTCCTAGTTTGGTGTTGTTGTAACTGGGATCCAGTGTAATGGATATACTATTTTTAGGAATGACAGAAGAGATAGGAGAGGAGGGGAAATACTACTAATGATATCAGATGACTTGAGTCTATTTAGGGTAGAAATGCAAGAAAAAACCATGATGGTAACAATGTCCCATGTAGCAGTGAGTTTGAGACTATCTGGTGTGAAGTGGAGGTTAACAGGATGAAATATATGGTAGAAGAGAAGTCTCATAAGAATGAAGAGAAATCTCATAAGAATGAAGAGAAATTTATTGAATTGTTGTGAGACAACTTTCTCAACCAGCATGTGAAAGAAGGAACTCAAGGTCAAAGAGTGTTAGATTTGTTCATAGCATTAGAAGGGATCTCTGTTAAGAATATGATTATTTTACCACCAGTTGGTGACAATGATCATCCCATTCTTGGGAAATATCTAATTATATTGATGTTCCCGTTAGAACAAGTTACATGCTGAACTACAAAACTGGAAATTATGATCAACTTAGAGAATACTATCTTTGATCTCATGGTATTAATTACTGAATGGGAAAAATGTCAGCAATCGATTGGAATTTTTGAGAAAAAAAAAAGTGCTTAAATGAAGCGTTATCTGAATGTATCCCTAGTGTTCAAAGGATAAATAGGTTGGGAGTGAAATGGATGTGCAACCTTATTAAGCAAGAGATCCATTAGAAGAAGATATGGAAAAAATAGCGTAAGAATCGGAGTGAGAGGAGTTATGAAATATATAACACGCAGGCCAGCAAAGTAATGAGTGGAACGCTAAATCGGAGTATGAAAGGAAATTGACTATGCAGGCTAAATGCAATCCAAAAGAATTTTATTATGTTGCAAGCAGAAGAAAGAATGAATGTGAAAGAATAACTTTATTGAATGCAGATATTACTGTAGTGTCAGAAACTTATGAAATTGTTCAGTTATGAGTGCTTTGCTAAGATATATCAACCAGGTGTATGCAACATAGTGCACAGTGCTACTGCTACATTAAACGAAGAGTTAGAGGTGCATGAAAATAAGGTTGAGGAGCTGTTGCATAACCTGGATAAGAATTTGTCAATTGAAACAGATGAAATATCAGTACATTTGCTAAAAGAATGTTCAGCCGAATTTGCTAGGCCTTTCACATGTTTGTATAACTTGAGTCTCAGCTCAGAAATGATACCACAGGAGTGGGAGGAATGTGTCATTGTACAAGAGTGGTGCAAAAACTGATGTGTCTAACTACCAACCTATAAGTATCTGGTATGGTAGTGGAGATTTTCGAGAAGTTGATAAGAACTCGCATACAAAAATTGGTAGACAAACAAGCTATACTCTGCAAGGAGCAGGCATGGGTTTACTAAAGAAAGGTCGTTTAGCAATTTCTCCATCGAGTTAAATAAAGGGAATGGATACACTATAATAATGTCGGATTTTGCTAAAGCATTGGATAGGATAACACACACAAAAGGCTGTTGCATAAACTGGAGAATATGGGATTGCAATGTAAACTCTTGACTTGGATCAGTAGATGATTGATAGACAGATATTAAAAAGTGGTGTACAGTGAATATGAATCTGCCAGATTTAAGGTGACCAGTGGTGTACTTCAGCACTCAGTCCTTGGGCCATTGTTGTTCAATCTATACATTAATGACATTAGAAGGGGTCTAATGGGAGATGTGCAATTGTTTGCCAATGATGCAAAGATAGGCAGGGCAATCAGAGATGCTACTGATATCCATGGGAACTTAAGATAAAGACATGTGCACGCAAGTACTACATAACAACAAATGAGAAACGAAGTGAGGAAGCTACCGTTTTCCTAAAGTCCTGATGGTGCCCCTGGTGGGCTATATTAGGTGTTCTTGGCCTTTGGACTGAAGTTCTTCTGATATATGTTTCCCAAATTTGGGGCAGCCTTATGCATCCAATCCGCTCCACTAGAGATCATCCACTTCCCCTAGACCTGCCTGGTGTATACCAGATCCCTTGCAGCTGTAAATTGTCCTACTTTGGCCAAACAGGCAGGACAGCAAATATCAGAAAACAAGGACTACATCCGATTTCACCAGTACAGCCACTCTGGGCTTGCAGACCATGCTCTGGATACTCACCACAGAATAAGGTGGAAGAAAGCCACAGTAATACACCGCAGCAAGTTCAAATATGAAAGACTATTCATGGAATCAGCCTCAGCCCTTAGGAACATGCCAAACCTCAACAAATTTGGATGCATGAGACTGCCCCAAATTTGGGAAACATATATCAGAAGAACTTCAGCCCAAAGGCCAAGAACACCTAATATAGCCTGCCAGGGGGCACCATCAGGACTTTAGGAAAACGATAGCTTCCTCGCTTCGTTTCTCACTTGTTGTTATGTAGTACTTGTGTGCACGTATCTTAAGTTCCCATGAAGATGACGTTGCCGAAATATCGGAAAGTATATATTAAAGTTGATTTGATTTATATTTCTAGTGTACGCTGTCAATTCCTTAAGTATTTAGTTATCATGTTTAACCAGTGTATAAACCTTTCATCCAGCACTTACAAAATGATTTCAGCAGGCTGGAAGTTTGGGCAAACAAAAATGGCTGTCAGTTTAATGTTAGTAAATGTAAAGTTATACACTTTGGCATGATGAGATTTCCAGCAGCGTATTATATTTGCTACAAGAAACTGATGAGGCTAGGGATCTTGGCGTAATAGTGGATAGGAATTTGAAGTTCAAAAGTCATATATCAAAAGTTGGAAATACAACTCGGAGAATAATTGTGATGTTGAAGCAAACCTTGACGTGTAATCAAGTCATTTTTGCCTCTATAAGGCCTTGATAAGTTAACACCTGGATTATTATGTGCAGATTTAGTTCCAAGGGGATAAAGAAGCTGTGGAAAGGGTGCAAAGAAGAGTTACAAAGATTAAATCTGGATTATGGGATTTAGATTATGAGGACAGATTGTGAGTATGTGAATTACAGACTCTGGTTAATATGATAGAGGTCTATAAACTTTTGAATGGGTCTCATAGGATATCGTCTGATGAAATTTTTCGTTATATGGAGGTGGAGAGATTAATTAATTAAATGAAATTAAATTACATTAATTAAATGAGAGAGAACACGGGGGCATCTATGGAAGTTATGTTCTCAATCAAGAAAAGGATAAGTGTTATGGTTTTCTTTCACAGAGCAGTGAGTGGTTTAGTTTTGTCTTTATGGATAGTGAGTGCATCTAGTGTGAATGAATTTAAGGGAAGGTACAACAGCTGGTTTGGGTGATTTATAACCTCTCTTGATGAGTCATTGACTCCCTGCAGCTAATAATAATTTATAATTCAAAAATAATTCCATCCACTGTTGTGACAGAGGGGAGCAAAATTTCATATATCATGCATTTGACTTATCTGTATGCTGTTTTTTTTTTTTATCTATATGCTTATCTGTCGTTTTACTTATGCAAGCTATGTCTGGCTTGCATGGGGGGGGAAATGTAAATATAATATTATTGGTACCAAAGTTACCGTAATATACGTTAGGTTTGTATGTTGCTATGGCTATACAGCTAGTAACCAGAACTATGAGGAACCAGATATAAAATATAGCTGTATTTAACAGTTATTTTATACTTATTTTATAAAAATATATAGTTATTTTATAAAAATAATAATAATAAATAGGATAAAATAAATAAAAATAAAAAATACAGTGAATATTCGCTTAAACTATTGAAAAATCCCAGCCTTAGCTCATTGCAAGTACAGTGCTATGCCAAAAAAAAAACACATTAATTAAATGATAATTTATATGATAAATTATCATACATTCTGGCGTATTCATATAGAGAGGAAAGTTTTATCAGCAAATCAAAAGCATAACAATGGCACAATCTGACTTTGCATTGACAGTATCCCAACCTTATGTTTGAAATTTTTTAATTGATGATGTGCTTCCCATTTAAACAGCCTCCAAAAATGAACTTCATCTTCTCAAGCAAGATAAATAATAAGATAACTCTGCAAAAAAAGACAACTGTTTGCCTTTAAACTTAGATTAGCTCTTATAATCTAAGATAGTTTAAAACTGTAAACTCAATAGGAAATTAATGATGGAAGCAAAAATAGCAAGGAAAAAGACAAGAATCATAATATAATTTAATAATGAGTTGAACTGCTTTTGGAAATAGAAAAATAAGAGGTGATTCTGTGGTTTTGCTATAAACACAGGCTGCTTTCCTGCCATAAGAAAGTATAAAGGCAAATTGAAGGAGCTGTTACAGGTTCTTCTGTCTCTCCTACCCTATCAAAATTATTATATAGAACACTTATCACGTACTCTTTCCCAAGTCTTCATTATATATGGTCTGTTTTATTGATGGCATCTTTGCAGTTTGAAATTCTTCCTTGGAATCCAGGTTAACCCCCCCTCCCCTAAAATTTATTCCTTCCATCCAGGAATCAAATATTTTTCTGGAAGTAGAAGCCAGTAAAAGCCTTCCTTTTCTAGACATTCTCATCCTTAACAGTTTACAGAAAGAAAACTACTAAAAGAAGATATATCTGATTCATCATATGTCTCAAACATTAGTTCATTTTGCTCATACACACACACACACTTTGTTTCCCAGATTCTCTCCTGAAATAAGAACTTTTATAAAAATAATCATAATTTACAATTATGAATCTTTTTACAATTGCTTCTATACATTAGAAATTTTATTAGTTTTGGTTTCATAACCACGTATAATCGGTATGTGTGATGTGCCCAATATTGACATGTTAAAATGAAAAGTAGGTGAGATTTATTGTACTTACTGGATATCTGATAGTTGTAATAATTTCAGTGGTTCTTTATTGTAACTCGTAATTGTTAAGTATACAGTGATATATGTCATTCATCATAAAGACATTCTCTTTCCACTAAAGGTGACATGTCATCATGCATTACGTCAGCCTCGTTGAACAGGTGCATGTTCACTGAGGAGGTTGATTGGTGATTGACAGCTGACAGTCTGTTCGTTACCTGGGTAACAAAAGGAGAGAGAGAGAGAGAGAGAAAATGGAAGTTTGAGAATGCATACAAAAAAAAAATTTTTTAGGAAGTTTTTGAAAAATCAACAGTCAGAATATATTAATAGAGGACCTGAAAAGGGAATCTTAACATGATGAAACCTTAAACAAGAAAAGTGAGAGACTGTCAATAAGTGAATAGTAAATAAAAGGAGATATTAAGTAGATATTCTATTTCAACATTCAAAGAAACACAAAAATGGAAAGTTTTGTCTTCTGTCTCCAGGACACTCTTGATATCAATTAATTTCTCGAAACAAGTGATGAAATTAGTGAAATCTGAAATTGTTAAAATGGTTTAATGAGTGGCTCTACTTTGATACATTGTGCACAAATTATAAAGAATTTATAATTTGTGCTCCTTGTAATAAAATTGACTGAGGTAAAAATATTTGTACTCCAGTGAAATAGTGAGGATGACTAGAACAATATATGCTAAATAAGGAAGCACTGCATAATCCCATGGAAGTTAAGAAGTTTTATATTTTGAGAAAAGGCCTAGTAAAGAACTGACTCTAATGAACATTAATTATTTATAGAAATTTGTTATGAAAAACAAAATGTTTAGTCTGGTGGACTGATTAAATGTTAACCAAAACATAACAGAATAAGTTTTTCCTCTAAGACAGTGTTTCTCAAACTTCAGATATCCACGTACCCCTTCTTAAATTTTCATTATTTCCAAGTACCCCCTTATCAAAATAATAATAATAAATAAAGTATATTTCATTGTAAATGTCTATTTTATTTGAATTTATATTATTATTATTAGTATTTACTATTATAATTATTATTATTATTATTATATAAACCAAGGGGGGGGTCCGACAGGGATGTCCCCTCTCAGCCACTCTTTTTAATATCTACTTAAATGAAATAATAATAAAATGGAATAAAAATTTACATCCAGGAATTAAACTTTCTCCTACAGTTAACTTAAACACTCTCCTCTTTGCAGACGACCAAATAATAATTATAAATTCTGAAGATAACTTACAGAAAGCTATTTTAAATCTAAATGAGATATCCAAAGATTATGGTATGATAATATCAACGGAAAAATCAAAAACTATGGCCTTTAAAGGACAAGATCCAGCAAGAACTAAAATAGTAATAGATAACAAGATCTTAGAACAGGTGAATTCATTTAACTACCTAGGATGTATGATCACATATGAAAAAGATATAAACGTAAAAATTGCAAAATATTTAAAAATAACAGGTGTAATTTATTTTGTCAAAAATAAATAAATAATATACATTGCCACATACAGACTTTTTTTTTTTTTAAATCTCTGTAGCATTCTTACTTAGTTTATATGCTTTTTTTTTTCTCTAGGGATATGCAAAAGTGTAAATGTCTAATTAAAAATGAATCTCTGCTTCCTGTCATGCAAGGTAAGCAATATGTGATTCATTTATTTTTATCTGCTATAAATATATTGTATAATAATGGTTAGTACATAAGGTCTACACCACGTCCTACCTTTTTTTTTTTTCCTGCTTTTTAAAGATCATTATTATAAACTTTTATAAGTAAGGAAAAAAAAAAAGAGGATAAAACTTTTTTCATTGTTAAACTCATGTTTAAGATTGAAAAGAAAAAACATTTATCAAGACATATCAACATGTCAAAGTAATACATTTACTTAAATGTATTATTCTCAAAACATTTTATCTTTTGCAAATGTTACTTATGCGTAGAGTATTCTCGAGATGTTGGTCCATAATCTGAGTTCTTTTCTTGGACTTCATTCTGGAGAACTGCTCGCATAAGTATGTTCTTCCTAACAAAGCGCACATCTTCAAAGCATGCCGGCGAAGATTAGGGAATGCGTCTTCAGAAATGTAGTCTTTGTAAAATGTAAGCATGGGCACATTGAATAATTTTTCTCTCAAAGAAGAGTTGTTTTGGAGTTCAAGCAGCTCCATTTGTACTGATCCTGGCATTAAAAATAAATCTAAAGAAGACTGTTACAAAAATCACTAAATCTCTCTTTGAACTTACTTCACAACACGGCTAATTTTGTAATGTATTCATCAAGAGATGAACAGTCGGACTCAGTGAGAAGCTGAAAATGAGTTGTCTTTTTTTGTGAGTTGTACCTCCCAAAGTTTGAGCTTGGCCACAGAAGCTCAGAGTGTGCACCAGTTGATCTTTGCATTGTAGCTGTGTATTTAAGTCATTCATATGCAATGAGATGTCGGTCACAAAGGCAAAGTTTGTCATCCACTTCAGATCGTTAAATTCTGTAATCGGATTCCCCTTGGTTTGCATGAATTGCTGTATTTCGCTCCTTAAGTCAAAGACACTTTTAAGAGCCTTCCCTCTGCTCAACCAATGCACATCACTATAATTAACCACATTGCCGTGAACTGCTTCGCACTCTTGGGTCAAAAACTCTTGGAATTGACGATGATTCAATCCTCTTGCCCTAATAATGTTGATGACAGTCACAATAACTTTCATTACATTCTCAAATTCAATAGTTTTCACGCACAAATTCTCCTGGTGGATTAAACTGTGGTAATGGATGAAATCTTTTCCTTCTAATTCCGGTTCTTTCTGTAGCCACGCAACAAACCCTTCATTCTTTCCCTAGCAGGGGCACCATCAGTTACCACATCCTCGAGGTTGGTTAAGCTGAGGTCAAAACACTGAAGCATTTTCTTGGCGGCTTCAAGAATATCAGTGCCTTTCATCATTCCCTTCATAGGTAGGAGCGCTAGCAGTTCTTCTGTCACAGTGAATTGTTGATCAATGCCATGGACAAAGATAGCCAGTTGTGCTGTATCCTTCACATCTGTGCTCTCATCTAAAACAAGTGAATATGATGTAAATTCTGACAACCGTTTTTTTTTTATTTTTAAAGTTCCTTCAATGTCATTGGCAAGTTCTTCGACACGTCGTGCTACAGTTACTTCAGACAAACTCAGTTTTTTAAACACTTATTATTTGGGCACAGAATTTCTCCAGCAGCAATGAGACACTCTTTACAAACTTGCCGTCTAAGAACCCTTTTGATTTTTTAGCAATGTTTTCTTACATAACTTACTTTGATGCACGTTTTGCTCTCTTCCCTCTGCCTTTTAAATGTACCATCCCTGCTGGCATTTTAAATCAATTTGGAGACGGTTCAGTTTGTCCACACGAAGCTGCCCTTGAAGGTGATCGAAATTGGACGCATGTTTTGTCTCATATTGTCGATTTATATTGTATTCTTTTGATACTGACACTGACTCATGACAAATTAAACACACTAGCTTATCATCGATCTGCACAAAAAAGTACAAATTGATCCACTTTTCATTAAAAACCTGACAAGAATCACTTGATTTACACTTTTTATTCATAGACGCCATAGTGATGAAAGGTGAACCCAAAAAATGATCCAAAATGGATTCAGTGGATAACGGTTATTATCCACTGAATCCAAAGTGGATTCAGTGGATAATAACCGTTATCCACTGAATCCAAAGAAAGTCTGGCAATATAAAACCACAATAGGCTATGGCTGACACAATGAACCTGTGTGCGCTTATACATGAATATCACACTGTTCACGACTTACTGACTGACTGTGGATGAGATTCTCTTGTATTTATATGAAAATAACGAGGTATCGAGAACCTTTGAGATGTATCTGGAAGACACTAGACAGCGCACTCGAACGAACTATTGCTTCAGCCATCTACCTGCAACGTTAGTATCGCTTGGCACTGGTAGATGGCTGAAGAAGCATGTCTATTTAATATTTATTTTTATAATATTTTATGTAAAGTATCAAATGCACACCGTTCCTTGTGAATCTGGAAAGCATCTTACAATTCTAAATACTGCAGTATAGCTTAGTGGCCCCTGGGCCTCATTGAAATTATTTTTTTATTTAATTGTGTTTTAATGTTAAGTAGTTATTTTTTCAAAATGGCTGGTGGGTCACTGCAAAGAGCTCTGCAGGCCATGCATTGAAGACCCCTTTTCTAGAAGCTATTGAAAAAAACTTAAAAATGGAGGGAAGAGTAGTGTAATAGGAATCAAATTGATAATGGTGGCATGAAATCTAAAGATAAAGATATCCTAGGTGTTTGGAATAATTTTGAATGACTGTTGAGTTACCTCATGTTGGAGGTTTGGTGGAGTATAAACAGCACTGGGAAAGGATTAAAAACTATTTTAATTCATTTTACGGTATTTCATCTGTTATGAAGACATCTTTGGGGAGTACAAACTAGCACTTGTAACACACACACAAAAGCAACACAATACTAAATGAAACCTATGGATATGATATGAGTTCTATCTAGGTGAGGTGTTCTCTATTGATGCCTATAGGAGGCATCGGTTATAAATTGAGATCTCTGGGAATTAACATTTGCCATATTTTAGGAAGTGTCTTGCATCCGTATTTATTTGAATTAGGTTAAATTACACACGGAGTAACAGAACACCAGTAAAAAATATTTGAGCAATCAAGTGGAATGTGTGTGTGTGTGTGTGTGTCAGTACTTGAGATATAAAATGCCATCCCTTGAGAAGAGACCAGGGAAAATTGTGAAAGAGAGACAGAGAAAATAATCATCCCAAACATCCGTTGTCGGGATAATATTTTCACTTTGAGACAAATAACTGAGAAACCATGGGAATATAACAAGGATCTGTTTAAGCTTAGATCTGGAAAAGGAATGCAGCAAGGTATCAAGAGAAAAGCTGTTCATATCAATTTGGAAAAAAAAAAAAAAAGTTGTTAATAGCATAGAAATACTACTGTGCTAATCAAGAAATGTCATATTAAACTATCATATTTGGCATACTCTGGGACACCAGAAAATTATATCAATGTTAGTGGCAGTCTGCAGTTGATGATTGCTGATGAATTCTTTTTAAGTTTTACGTAACTGTTTTTTTAGTTTCTGTGTCTAACAGTTATGTTACTGTTTCGATATTCAAAGGGAATGTTCTGAGTCTAATGTCATTTGCACTGTTCTACAGCTTTCACACTGACATAATATTAATTTTTTGGAACCAGAAGGTGTTATGTACTACAGAACCATAATCATTATGCAAAATCAGTGTTTTTGATGAGTTAATCTCTTATTCTGATTTTCCTTTATACAAGTTGCAAATGTTTATATAAGCAAATCACATCCATGAAAAGTGGTACACAAATAGTACTGTGAGTGGGCTAAGGTTTAAATAATCTAGAAATTCATCTCTGGAGACCAAACATTAACTTTTTTTAAGCCACCTTCAAGTAAGCATCGTGTTCATCACACACCTGCAATGAAATTCAACTAACACTTAAAAGGAATTCACAAACATCAATGTCCTGTGTTCTCCCCAGGACCTATTCAATGGGCAAACCACCCGGCTGGTTTTACTGACCGCCCGGCTAATTAATGTTGTGAAATGACATGCTTAAATAATGAGCAAGAATGGAAAAATAATTTAAGACATTTTTTAATTAATAGTGATTAGAAATTGAACTGAAGAGTCTCGATACTCATGAGACCAGCTCAATTTCTTGCATTGCAAGCCAATCTCAAGAGCTTAGGATATTCATTTTGATGCACACCAATCTGCAAGCAGAAGAAGAGAAAAATCGGGATTGCGAATACAACAGTATCGGTTGCAAAGAAGATCTTTTATGAAAGAGATATAATTTTGGTGTTTGAAAGAAAGAAATTGTGAAAATTGAGCGAATTCGAATCGAAGGCAAAAATCAATTTAAAAATCTACATTTGTTTTTCTTAATAATGATTTTTGTCTGAAGATCGTGACTCAAGTATTTAATATTTTATTTGGTAAAAGAAAATAGACCTGCGCATCAAATATAGTTGTGATCTTGGGGAATTCTCGAAACTCTCGAGGACTATGATGTCAATCTCGAGTGATACCAATTCTCATTCCTAGTAATTGATACTTCGTCATCATCATCATCATCAAATTCCTGACATGTACCCTCAAGGGGTGTACAGGATATGATAGTACTACATGAAAAATTTACATCATTACTAACTTCCTATCTACAATTTTCCTCCAAATCAGTCTGTTACTTGTCAAGACTCCAACATTATCAGATCTTATATTTCTATCATCTAAGGCACTTTGTACCATATCAATCCACCTATATCTTGGTCTTCCTCTGGGTCGTTTTGCTGCCAACCTGGCAGAGAACACTAGTTTTGCTAATCTTTCCTCGCCCATTCTGTTTAAGTAACCATACCACCTGAGATGAGCTCTGCTAATGCATTCCTGGATGCTGACAATGTCAAGTTCTTTCCTAATATCCTCATTTTTAATATGATATTGCCATTGATGCCATCTGTTCACGCCTCTAATCTTTCTCAGGAATCTCATATCTGCAGTTTCTAGTCTTTGGTCAAGTATTTTACTTCTGACCTAGCTCTCAGAGTCATAAGTTAAAACTGGTTTGAACACTGTCTTGTATACAGCTAATTTAGTGTTCCGACTAATTTCTCTCTTATTCCATATAAATTTATTCAATTGACTTCCTACCATACCAGCTTTGTTGATTCCGTTGTCTATTTCTAAATTTAATTTACCATCGTCACTAAAAATCGTGCCTAAGTAGCTGAAATGTTTTACTCGTTCGACAGGTTCTCTGTTCACAACACAGTTGACATTTTAATGATTCTGCCTATTTTCATTGTCTTTGTCTTTTTATTGCTGACCTTCATACCATATCTATTACAACAGTTATTTAATTTAGTCAGGGAATCTTGCAAACTTATAGCGGATTTATTTAGAAGTATAACATCATCCACATAAAGCAAAGAGGTGACATTAACATCTCCAATTCTGATATCATGTTTAATACCACTTTCCTTCGTAATGTGATCCATATACAGGGTGTTCGGGATAAATTTGACAGTTTCGTAAGGAAAAAGAAAATCTTCTTTGTATCTATTAAATTTAATGAATTGACAAAAAAACATTACAGGCAGAGTTAATTACAATACTATCAACAAGATTTACTCAAAATAACCACCATTAGCATCGATCACAGCTTCAATTCTGCTTCGGAACCTCGAACAAGCTGATGCTACAGTCTCCCTGGGAAGGGCCGCAAAAACTGTTTTAATTTTATCCATTAACTGGGCTTTTGTATTACTGGAAGTGCGATTGGTGTCTTTTTCAACTGCACCCCATACAAAATAATCCATGGGGTTAAGGTCTGGGGAGTTTGGAGGCCAAACATTTGGACTGGTGAAGTCGTAGAAATTTTCAGACAACCATTTTTGACTTTTCCCAGAGGTGTGGCAAGGGGCCGAATCCTGCTGCCATACATACGGCCTACCATTGGCTACCCTTGTTATCCAGGGCTTGACTACAGTTAGCAACTCCACGAACAAAGCCCGAATTCCAATGCCAGGGTTCTTCAACACCTGTTCCTGCAGATTTGCGAGGAATTCTGCTGTACGAACGCAATCAGATCGTCTGCTAGGGATCTTTCTTCTTGCTACATCCTCGTAGTCACCATTGCAAGTCTCTAGTTCATGCCTGATTGTTTTTACTGTATTCAGGGAGCATTGGGCAGCAGTCGTAATATCCTTATTTTGATGGCGGGCACGAATCATCATGATACAAGTTATTCTCTTCCATGATTCAGGTGGGTTCCAGCTATCCATCCTTTCTGACATCTTGTATATGAATGAAGAAGGGTCCAAACTTTTAAATGAAGAGAAGTGTGTGTTAATACATGTAACTTACGGAAAAATATAATTAATTATAAATATGTCAAATTTATCCCGAACACCCTGTAGATAATGAATAACTACAGGGGATAATGTACATCCTTGTCTCGCACCAGATTTAACATTAAACCATCTTCCTGTACTTCCTTCAATTCTAACTGCTGACTTACAACTTAAATAAAGACTAAGTATTGCTTGATATGATGTCCCATTGACACCATAAAACTGTAGCGTATTGAATAGCTTCTCTCTTGGCACCTAGTCATATGCCTTTTCCAGATTGACGAAACTTAAATACAGATCTTTGTTATATTCCCATGCTTTCTCAACTGTTTGTCGTAAAGTGAAGATCTGATCCTGACAGCCTCTATTTGGCCTGAATCCAGCTCTTTCTTCACCAAGCTTTTCTTCCACAATTCTTCTCAACCGTTTCTCAAGTATACTTGCATAGATCCTGCCAGGAACACTCAGTAGGGAAATACCTCTGTAATTCTCACATTCAGTTTTATTTCCCTTTTTATATATGGGTACTATGAGAGCTCTACTCCAATCATCGGGAATTCGTCCCTCTGCTCAGGCTTTCTGAACTATGCAGCAGCCACTGTAAGACTTTTATACCACCATACTTCAGCATTTCTGGTCGAATATCATCTACTCCTGCTGCCTTTCCACATTTCAAGCCTTTGATGGCTTTTTCTACTTCAAGTATGGATATGTATTCCTGACTGTATGTCTGTTGAGTGTTTTTTACCACTGTGCTCTCACTGTTTGTTTCATTTATCAATTTTTCTAATTAATTACTCCATACTTCAAGATCTAATTCCTTTTACAGCACTCTTTCCTCCATTTCTAAGCTGCTTCAACAACCTCCAGAATATTTTGCCACCTTCTTGATATTTATTTTCTATGTTCTTGACAAAGTCCTCCCATGACTTTTGTTTAGCTAGTTTTACACAGTGTTTCGCTTTCTTACATTTGTCTCTGTATTCTCTAAGAGCAAAAGTTGACTTAATTTGCCAGGAACTTTTGATATGCTTTCTACTTTTCCTTCACTGCCTCTTTAACTTCTTGTGTCCACCATGAAATTCTGATTTTTCTATCCTTGCAGACAACCTCACCACATGCCTCTCTGGCTGAATCAATCAGGGTTTTCTTCAAGACTTGCCACTGAATCTCCAAGGTTTGGTTCCTGTTCTCAAACTCTTTCATTTTTTCTTCAATAATCTTTGTGTATTTTAGTCTATAGTTCACATATGAGAGCTGCTCAACTTTTATTCGCTTTAGAACTTTCTTACATGTTATTCTTTTCAATATGAAATTTAGTGTTATCCTGCTCAAGACTAAATAGTGATTGCTTCAAATTTCAAATCCTCTGTACACTCTAGTGTCCTGCACCAGGGAGAAAACATCGCTATCAACAATAACATGGTCAATGAGACTTTTCTTATTCCTTGTCTCTTCCCTCCATGTGAATTTGTGCACATTTTTATGTTGGAACATGGTGTTAGTAATAACCAGTCCATGTCCTGAGCAGAAATCCAACAGATATTTGCCATTATTATTAGCTTTGCTCTTTTCTCCAAATTTTCCCAAAATATTTTTGTATGTCTCACAATCATTTCCTACTCTGCTATTTAGATCCCCAACAAGGACCAATTTTTCATTGTGTCTGTTGCTTTTTCTAAAGCCTCAAAAAACTCCTCCACCTCTACCTTAGTAGAACCTTCTTTGGGACCATAGGCACAAATAAGTCTCATTGTCCAGTTCCCCATTCTCATATTTGCCCACATTACTCTACTTGAGACTGACTGCCATTCAAGAAGATTAGCCTCGTATTTTGTGTTGAATACTATGGCTACTCCTTCTTTTCCTTGATTGTCATTGCCTGAATATAACATTTTGTATTTATTGCTGAGAAAGATCTCACCAGTTTTGGTCTTTTTTGTTTCAGTCACCCCTATTATGTCGATCTGGTACTTATCTAATTCCTCAGCTAGCTCCATTTCTTTGCCATTCAGGCTTCTTACGTTGATAGTACCGATCTTTAACTCTGGTGATGTTGAATTGGGGTGTGCTTTCAGATTTGTTCCAGTAGCTGACTTTTCGCTGTTCACCCTGGTTCCCTGGCGAAAACAACGAGTGCCTTGTTTAACCGGGCGACACCCCAGCCGGCATGAAATTTTATCATGTTGTACCATCATTTTCTATATTGGTTTAAGCCAATAAGAATACAATCTGGGCAGCTAAATCCCAAATTGCTAGCCCATCCCCGTTCGTTCAGTAACCAGGTAGATACCCAACAGGGTGCACCACTTGAAGGTGAGGATTGGACATTAGGTCAGAAGCCCTGGTCGGTTCTCCGCATTCCTTTAAAGGCTATGTGGAGGTCTCCTCTCAGTTATACAGCTTTGACAATTAATACTTATAAATAGTAAAATTTAGACATAACGCACGTTATGTGTCTCAGGTATTACTGTCAGTGCACAATTCAGTGATTTGTTCTGATTAATTTAATAACAATGATATTTTGTATTTATTAAATTACCCCATAATGAGTAAAAAGTCAAGTCAGAAAACCACACTCTTAAGTTATTTTAAGAAAGATGAAACCGATAAGCATAGTAGTGAAGACACCAAAACGAACAATAGAATCGTCGATTTCTGCAGAGTCTCTTTCAAATGTAAAATGTGCGTCTAAACACCGCTTATTGGGTAATAACAGTGAATGGTTTAAAAAATTCCATTGGTTAGTGGTGAAAGATAATGGAATGATGTTCCACATGTATGAAATTCAGAAAGATACAACCCACAAACAAAGAAGTGACTTGGGTAACTGTGCCATGCACACGACTTCGAAAAGAAAACTTGGTTGACTATGAACAAAGCAACACTGATTCTTGTTCAGATATAATTGGAAAACGTATACTAGAAGAAACTGGAATTTGGCAAATTGAAAAATCAATTTCAATTTTGAGTAACTTGCAGAGAGATGCTTTTCTGGGAGCTATAAGATCTATGTATTGGTTAGCGAAAAATGAGTTACCACATACTACATTATTTGAAAAATTGCTTTATCATTGCAAAGCTATGGGCTGTTCCTACTTAAAACATCTTAACGTTTGTAAAAATACACATTATACCTCAGAAAGAATAATGCAAGATTTGATTGATATTTTGGCATCAGAAATTAGATCTGAAATACTGAAACATAAACATTCTGCAGATTATTTCAGTGTTTTATGTGATGAAACTACAAACATCTCTGTTTTAAAACAGATGATTGTGTACATTAAATATATTTGTCAACTTACAAAAGAGGTCAGGGTTAGTTTTGTATGGCAAAGCTGAGACTATAACCAACAAAGTAATTGAAATCATTGACAGTCTAGGCTTGAAAACTTTTAATCTGGTGAGCCTACGATCTGATGGAGCAGCTGTCATGATTGGAAAGCAAAAAAGAATTGCAAAACTGCTCAAAGATAAAACAGATGGACTCATGGTCAACTGTCATGGTGTAAACCACCGACTAGCTCTTGCTAGTGCCCAATCAGCTGCTGAAGTGCCTTACTTAGTCATGTTTAATGATATCTTAAGACAATTGTTTTTCTTCTTCCAAAATTCTGTCAGGATGGCTGGTTTAACCCAAATCCAAAATATACTGAACAGTCCTCAGATTAAACTTAAAATGGCTGGTGACACTAGATGGCTGTCTCATGATTCTGCAATACAGTCTCTAAGAGAATGCATGGTGAGTGTTATAGCTGCATTTGAAGACAGGCCGAACAAAATGATATCACAGCTGAAGGTTTAAGTAAATATATCAGAACATACAATTTTGTAGTTTCACTAATGATGCTTTCAGATGTATTACTGCATTTATCTAACTTGTCTAGATCATGGCAAAGGCAAGATGTTGCCTTTGCAATGAAATACAGCCAGTCTTAGAAGCCAGAAAAGTATCCATCATGGAATTAAAAGACACTCCTGGCAGTCATTTTCAAAATCTTTATCAGCATCTTTCAGGTGAATTGTCAGCCCTTCACATCGATTATTCAGATTCTAATGTTATTACATTTAAGACTACAATATATGATAAATACATAGGCACAGTTATTAAACACCTAGAAGCAAGATTTCCAGATATGCCAATCATTTCCTGTTTTTCAACACTTTTCAATGCAGAAAGTCATGATCAACGTGAGGCTTCTGAGATTCTGTTTTATTATTATTCTAGAAACGGAAGTCCTGAAGTTTTAAATTATGAAACTACTAAACTAGAGTGGGCAGTTGCATCAAAAATTATTAATGGACAGTCATCTTGGATCTAGATTACAAAAATCTAGATCCAAGACAAATACTTATCTTTCTCTCTCTCTCTCTCTCTCATTCTGATGTCACCACTGTTATTTCACCCAAAGATAAAACTGATATCCTGGCATTACTCTTTTCCTCAAATTTCTGTATAGACAACCAAGGAAAATCACCATACTGGTAGTTATCTCCAAGCAAAAAAAAAACTAGTTCTAACACCCTTGCTAACTGGATGGTCCCTAGTTCTCCCACCAGTATCACCACCACCATCAGACCTGTTCAGAAAAATCTCCTCTGAATTAATCTTGTAAAAACACCTCAGTAATTTGTATGTCTCTATCATATCATCCCTTTTCCGCTTGTCAACCAGTTTGTGTAAACCCACAAATCTTCAATCATAATTGTTCGTTCCATAAACCTGCTACCATCTTGCTCACTTGCCTCTGGATCCTCTCCACCTCCTCCTCACCAAGAAACCCTTGTACCCAGATCTGCACACAGTAGTCAAGATGGGGGCTTATCAAGGCTTGATAAAGAGGAACAATAACCTGCTTGTTTCTGCTCGTCAAAGTTTTCTTCAGTAACCAAGTGATCTGGTGAGCTGCTTTAGCCACTTCTTCTATGTGCCCACCTAAACTTTAACTCCCTATCCACTAGCATTCCCAAGTCTCTGGCTTCGTCAATTTCCTGCCACCAATGTGGTATACAGCTGGTTATCTTTTCATCCCAAAATGCCACATTAAACTGACATCCATTCTGCTTTGCCCAGTCTGCCAATCTATCTAAATCATCCCGCAAAATATTGACATCATCTGAACTATTGCTCTATCCAACTTAGCATCATCAGCAAACAACTGAACAGTCCCCCCACCCCCAGATCCTTTTCTATATCGTTAATGAACAAATTAAACAGTAGCAGTCCAAGAACAGAGTCCTGTGCCACGCCACTAGTCACAGGTCTTCTTTTGGGCTCTACTCCTGAATAAACTACTCTCTGATATCTCTCCATCAACCATCCTTCTATCCATCTCACCAACCCTGTATCCATCCCCATGTGCTGCAGTTTACTGATTAGAATTCTATGTGATGCCCTGTCAAAGGCCTTTGCAAAGTCTAGCAGTATCACTGTAAACCCATTTCCTTTATCCAACTCAATTGTCATAAATTATAAAACATGAGCCAGTTACTGAGGAATGACCTACTCTTCACAAAACCATGCTGCCCCCCATACAGTATCCAATTTCCATCTGTCCATTCCTGTATTTTGCTCTTGACCAGCTTCTCCAATACTTTGACAACAACAACTGAAATGTTGAATTTGCTACATGTCTTGGAGCATGCAGTGGAACTATTTTCCCTTCTTTCTACCCCCCCCCCCCCCCGAGACTAACCAAGAGCTGAGACTCTTAGATTAAACGATATTGTCAAGGGCACTGACAATTCCCTCGCTGCCTTCATGTAAAACTTGAGCTGGTATACCATGCGATTCCCCAGCTGTATTCGTGTTAAGGTTCTGTAATATGCATTGCACTTCCATTTCGTATACCTCAGTTCCCATATAAACCTTTGGATCTCTCGTTCCTGCAATATCGCCACCTGGATGAGATATACTCTTGCAAAGGGTTCATTTAGTAATTCTACTATTTCGACTGATTCAGTTACCTCCCTACCATAAGCATTCATTAAAATCATTTTGCCATATGCATTCTTTCTTTTACTTGCAGCATATTGAAAGAACTGTTTAGGATTCTCTTGAGCCTGCATTGTTAATTTCATTTCATAATCTGCTTTTGCCATTCTAATTGCCCTTCTGGCCTGTGCCGTGTACTGTTTATGTGTATGCAGGTCACCTTTCTCCTTAAATTCTCTCCACAATTGTTTCTCTTTTTTGTTAATGATAATATTCATCCATTTAACTCCTGTTTGATTTACTCTCCTGACTCTAGGTATGCAGTCTGCCATTACCTCTCTCAAACACTCCTTTATCACTTCCGATGCACTATCAACATCCAGCCCTTGCAGTTTTACATGCCATGGCACCAACCCAAGCAATCTCCTAAGCTTGTCATACTTAGTAGCCTGGTAATTCCACATATACCCTCTCTTAACTGAAAATTCCACACATTTAGCCACCTCCCATCAAGACCATATGATCACGCTCACCAGTCGGTTGCAACGTGGTCATATTTGTTATAGACAAATGCTCAAATGCAATTACCAGATCAAGCACTCTTGAACCCTTAGTATATTCCATTACATGCGCTCTCAGGTAATTATCCCTTAGTAACTGCTTAAATTCTATTTCCTTCCTCCCATTTATCCTCTCCTTCCAATCTATGTTCCCATAGTTGAAATCACCCATAATAATTACCTGTCTTCCACTCATTGAGTGAGTCTATTTGCCGATGCATGCTATTTCCATCATCTTTTTCATAGCAGCATCCAACTGTATATTTTGTTCTGCTGGCCTCAATCTTACACGAGATAGCTTGAAATGTGCTATCTTCACTGGCCTGCAGTTGAACTTCTACTCTCTTTGATTGCTGTTCATCATTTATATCATCAATAACGCTCCCCCCCCCAATTCTTTTCTTTCTATCCTTCTTGAACACACTATATCATCTTCTGTTAGCCATGTCTCACTAATGCCAATAACCTTTGGCCAGGATGAGCCAACCAATGCCAAAAATTCCTGCTGCTTTTTCTGAATGCTCCTGACATTAGTGTACAGAAAGTGCAAAAGCCCTTAGGTCCACTGCTATCCTGATGGTTTATACTAACTATCCCATTCGGTTTGTTACCAGTGGTACTAACTTAGGCATATTATACACAATCTTACGCTCAACTGCCTCATTGATATTTGCATATCCACCCAACCCCCCCCCCCCCCCCTCCTAAAAGCTCTCGTTTCCCTGATTCTGCACATCCACTTTCACTTCATTTAACAACACTTTTTCCAGTCTCCGAACATCAAATCCATTCAGATGCAGACTATCCTTCTTGTATAACCCCTTTCACCCATCAAACTCGCTTTGCCCATCCACAAACTCCACATCAACCCTCCTGCATAACCTACACATTGAGTCATTTACTATTATGGTTCTACTCTGTCATACCACAACAACAGACTTGCTGTCTTAACTCTCTCACTCTTTTCTTTTGTTACTTCTAGTAATTCTTTCATACCCTCTCATGCCATACTTTTCTCATTTTAAATCATTCGTTCCAGCCACTACAATCATTTCTTTCATCCTACCCTTTTGTGCTCTAATAGTCATCATCATCATCATCAAATTCCTGCCATGTACCCTCAAGGGGTGTACAGGATATGATAGTACTACATGAAAAAAATTACATCATTATTAATTTCCTATCTACAATTTTCCTCCAAATCAGTCTGTTACTTGTCAAGATTCCAACATTATCAGATCTTATATTTCTATCGTCTAAAGCACTTTGTACCGTATCAATCCACCTATATCTTGGTCTTCCTCTGGGTCGTTTTGCTGCCAACCTGGCAGAGAATACTTGTTTTGCTAATCTTTCCTCGCCCATTCTGTTTAAGTGACCATACCACCTGAGATTAGCTCTGCTAACACATTCCTGGATGCTGACAATGTCAAGTTCTTTCCTAATATCCTCGTTTTTAATATGATATTGCCATTGATGCCATCTGTTCATGCCTATAATCTTTCTCAGGACTCTCATATCTGTGGTCTCTAGTCTTTGTTCAAGTGTTTTACTTCTGACCCAGCTCTCTGATCCACAAGTTAAAACTGGTTTGAACACTGTCTTGTATACAGCTAATTTAGTGTTCCGACTAATTTCTCTCTTATTCCATATGAATTTATTCAATTGACTTCCCACCATACCAGCTTTGCTGATTCTGTTGTCTATTTCTATATTTAATTTACCATCTTCAGTAAAAACGTGCCTAAGTAGCTGAAATGTTTTACTCGTTCGACAGGTTCTCTGTTCACAACACAGTTGACATTTTCAATGATTCTGCCTATTTTCATTGTCTTTGTCTTTTTATTGCTGACCTTCATACCATATCTATTACAACAGCTATTCAATTTAGTCAGAGAATCTTGCAGACTTGTAGCAGATTTATTTAGAAGTATAAATCGTCTGCATAAAGCAAAGAGCTGACATTAACATCTCCAATTTTGATATCATGTTTAATACCACTTTCCTTCATAATGTGATCCATATAGATAATGAATAACAGAGGGGATAATGTACATCCTTGTCTCACACCAGATTTAACATTAAACCATCTTCCTGTACTTCCTTCAATTCTAACTGCTGACTTACAACTCAAATAAAGACTAAGTATTGCTTGATATAATGCATCATTGACACCATATAACTGCAGCGTATTGAATAGCTTCTCTCTTGGCACCTTGTCATATGCCTTTTCCAAAGCGACAAAACTTAAATACAGATCTTTGTTATATTCCCATGCTTTCTCTCGACTATTTGTCGTAAAGTGAAGATCTGATCCTGACAGCCTCTATTTGGCCTGAATCCAGCTTGTTCTTCACCAAGCTTTTCTTCCACAATTCTTCTCAACCGTTTCTCAAGTATACTTGCATAGATCTTGCCAGGAACACTCAGTAGGGAAATACCTCTGTAATTCTCACATGCAGTTTTATTTCCCTTTTTTATATATGGGGTACTATGAGAGCTCTACTCCAATAATCGGGAATTCGTCCCTCTGTCCGGGCTTTCTGAACTATGCAGTGCAGCCACTGTAAGACTCTTATACCACCATACTTCAGAATTTCTGGTAGAATATCATCTACTCCTGCTGCCTTTCCACATTTCAAGCCTTTGATGGCTTTTTCTACTTCAAGTATGGATATGTATTCCTGACTGCATGCCTGGTCAGTGTTTTTTTTATCACTGTGCTGTCATCACTGCTTGTTTCATTTAACAAATTTTCAAAGTAATTACTCCATACTTCAAGGATATCTTTTTCTCCCGTTTTCATGTCACCTTTAACATCTCTAATTCCTTTTACAGCACTCTTTCCTCCATTCTTAAGCTTCTTCAACAACCTCCAGAATATTTTGCCACCTTCTTGATATTTATTTTCTATATTCTTGCCAAAGTCCTCCCATGACTTTTGTTTAGCTAGTTTTACACAGTGTTTAGCATTCTTGCATTTGTCTCTATGTTCTCTAAGAGCACAAGCTGACTTATTTGACAGGAACTTTTGATATGCTTTTTTCTTTTCCTTCACTGCCTATTTAACTTCCTGTGTCCACCAGGGAGTTCTGATTTTTCTATCCTTGCAGACAACCTCACCACATGCCTCTCTGGCTGAATCAATCAGGGTTTTCTTCAGAGTTTGCCACTGAATCTCCAAGGTTTGGTTCCTGTTCTCAAACTCTTTCATTTTTTCTTCAATAATCTTTGTGTATTTTAGTCTACAGTTCACATCTGAGAGCTGCTCAACTTTTATTCGCTTTAAAACTTTCTCACATGTTATTCTTTTCAATATTAAATTCAATTTTATCCTGCTCAAGACTAAATAGTGATCACTTCCAATTTCAAATCCTCTGTACACTCTGGTGTCCTGCACCAGGGAGAAAACATCACTATCAACAATAACATAGTCAATGAGACTTTTCTTATTCCTAGCCTCTTCTCTCCATGTGAATTTGTGCACATTTTTATGTTGGAACATAGTGTTAGTAATAACCAGTCCATGTCCTGAGCAGAAATCCAACAGATATTTGCCATTATTATTAGCTTTGCTCTTTTCTCCAAATTTTCCCAAAATATTTTTGTATGTCTCACAATCATTTCCTACTCTGCTATTTAAATCCCCAACAAGGACCAACTTTTCATTTTTCATTGTGTCTGTTGCTTTTTCTAAAGCCTCAAAAAACTCCTCCACCTCTACCTTAGTAGAACCTTCTTTGGGACTATAGGCACAAATAAGTCTCATTGTCCAGTTCCCCATTCTCATATTTGCCCACATTACTCTACTTGAGACTGACTGCCATTCAAGAAGATTAGCCTCGTATTTTGTGTTGAATACTATGGCTACTCCTTTTCCTTGATTGTCATTGCCTGAATATAACATTTTGTATTTATTGCTCAGAAAGATCTCACCAGTTTTGGTCTTTTTTGTTTCAGTCACCCCTATTATGTCGATCTGGTACTTATCTAATTCCTCAGCTAGCTCCATTTCTTTGCCATTCAGGCTTCTTACGTTGATAGTACTGATCTTTAACTCTGGTGATGTTGAGTTGGGGTTTGTTTTCAGATTTGTTCCAGTAGCTGACTTTTCGCTGTTCGCCCTGGTTCCCTGGCGAAAACAACGGGGGCCTTGTTTAACCGGGTGACGCCCCAGCCGGTATGAAATTCTGTCATGGTGTACCATCATTTTTTATTTTGGTTTAACCAATAAGAATTCAATTCGGTCGGCTAAATCCCAAATTGCCTAACATCGTTAATATTTGCACCAGGAAAGGACGGTTTTGTCACTCTCATCAATCACACCTTTTATGATCGAATCGCTGTACACACCTCACTCCTTGATTTTTCTTTCTCTCTTAGTCAAGTCTTCATTTCTCTAATCTCACACTCCTTTCTGTTTATCAGCTGACTAACTCACCAGACATTTCTGCATTTGCTCCAGCTCCTGCTTTGCCCTGTGTATCGCTCTTCGCAACCGAGCTATCTCCATCATTGCAGCCAACCCTTCATTCTTTACATCAATCACACTATTCTTTCATTCAACTTTTACTCTCTCACTCTCAATCCTATCTGGCATTATACCACACACATTTTCAATCGTATTCTGCTTTCCATCCACTACTTCAATCTCTTAACTTGAGATATACCTTTGATCCTCACTCTCATAGAATTTTTGGCACACTTTCCCACTACTATCACTTTTAAACCAAATTCCAACTGCCTTCGGTAATGCATACATTTTGCAGACTTTGAACTGCATGAAGTCCTTTTGATTCAATTCTTTAAACAGTGATGCCTTGGATGGCATTGTTCTGCTTCGCATCAGTGCCATGTACTATGCTACATAACTTACCGTGTGCAAAAGACTAATAACTTGGACACTAAAAAGATTTTCTGGTCCTGATGTAATCTCTCCATTTATTCTTAAACATTGTGCTCCAAAGCTATCACCCATCCTGCATCATCTCTACAATCTATTATATATAGCTGGTACTCATTCAAATTCATAGAAGCAATCTCATATCCATCTTATTTCAAAAAAAGGGCCACAGAAGTCTACATCAAATTACTAACCAATTGCTATTACCACTATCCTCTCCAGAATAATAGAGGACATCATCAGTAGCCAACTCCTCCATTATTTAGAGGTCCACCGATTAATCAGCGACCACCAATACGGATTCTGCCAGTCAAGATCTACAGCTGACCCCATAGATCACATCATCCACCTCTGGACATGTACCATGGAAAGGGTTTGGAGGAACTTGTGCTGTTGCCAAAGCTTTCAACTGTGTGTGTGTAGTACCATGGCCTACTAAACAAACTGCCATCCTTTGGTCCCCTTGCCACTCTTGGGTAGCCAGCTTTCTCTCTGGCTAGGTATAGGTCATTCTCTGCAAGTTGTGGTAGATGGTTTCCTCTCTTCAAGTTTTACTACCAGTGTCGGAGGGCCTCAAGACTCTCCTGTCACCTGCTCTCATTCTCACATAAATGACCCATATACAGTAACCACTAATTCTAAGATGCAAAGCCAAATGGCTATTTTTTTTCTGGTGAAGTTAATTAAATTAAGGGGATAAAAATCTCTTATTATTTTACAGCCAGTATGCGAAACTCTAAGATCGAAAACTAGTTTTCGATCTTAGAGTTTCGCATACTGGCTGTAAAATAATAAGGGATTTTTATCCCCTTAATTTAACCACTAATTCTATCCACAGCTTTGCAGACAGTAGTACTCTCCACTCATCCTACTCATTTGACAAACCATACAGTACTCTGCCATCTGGTATATACCATCCTGATACAAACATATCACATCAATAGCCTCTTCAGTAGGCATTCTTTCTTTCAAGAGGCTGTTCACCCAACCAAATCTTAACTATATGCAAATCTGAAATCTGCCTATATTTGGAATACTACTCACATGTTAGGGGCGGTGTACTTAAAATTTCCCTTAAAATCCTTGACGCTATTCAGAGGCAAGCAGTTAGGCTCATAGATGATCTCTCTCTCTCTCTCTCTCACACACACACACACACACACACACACACACACACACACACACACACACAGATTCACTTCAACCTTTATCTCATGAGCTCTGTGTCTCTTTTGCAGGTACTTTCATTTCACTGCTCCAGTGAATTACCAACCATCATTCCTCCACTTTCTGTTACACTTGTTAATACAAGAGCATCCCTCTACTGTGCAGCTGCAAACACCAGACGTGCTTCTCCTCTTCCTCATTTATTTTTCAAAAAAAAAAATCAATAAAACTTCTTAGTTCTCATCTGCACCCTACATGCAGCACAAATGTGCCTATTAGGTCGAGAAACCTTAACTGAAGGAAAATAATTAGCAACAACAAAACCATTGAATGTTATAAGCAAAGTGGCAAGTTAATAATAATTTTAATTATGTGTGCCATAAAATAAAGATAAAAATTTTGACATATCTAGCAATAGAACAGTTCTTCTCTAAAATAAGGAATATCCAGCAAACTTAGGTCAACAACAGTTGCCAAAAAAGCACACTAAGCATGTACAATGCAATACATGCTTACTGTATTGAATTCCCTAGGGAAGAAATTGTTTATTATACTGCAAGGTTTGCTATAATGAATTTAGGAAAGATTGATTCCCCCCCCCCACACACACACACACATACTTCATTTCCATGGAACAATAGAAATTGTAGTAAATCATACATTGATGACAGTGTTTGTGTATAGCAGAAATCTTGCATAAGCCAAGGACATTGTGGGAAAGAGAAATTGGTCCTGATGGCAGAAAATTGTGCATTGATACAGAACATCAACATATATATACCATTTAGAATTTGGTTCCTGAATTCAGCTAACACCATGCCCAATGACTGCTACAGCAGCAGCTTTGTTGAGTGCTATGGTTCAGATTTTTACACTACCTTGGATGCTACCACCTCTGTGTTCAAGGTATGTTCTTGGGTGACCTGATGTGCCTTATGGGGAAAATTTTGGCATTTATTGTAGTAACCCACATAGCTGTTGGTGGAACATCTTTCAGTTTCTTTTATCAGTTTTGGAGTAGTCAGTATTTCGTTCACTCCTTGTAGGTTGGCTAGGTATAGGTCCCTACAGTTTGCACACTTTCATGGCTTTGTCTTTGTTTTTTTTGTTTTTTTTTTAAATTAAGCCACTACTTGTTCTGTAGAAATCTTCTGGTATTGAGACCACATGTTTTTAGATAAATAATGAGTTTAATAAAATAAACAAATATACCCTTCAAGTTTTCTAAGTCATCAGACTTACATCATCAGGGGGACTGGCAAAAGTTATACACACACAAGAAAAGTAAAAAAAAAAACTAGAAACAATTAATTACACATATTGCATGTTATCGGAACTTCATAATTGGTACATACAAATAAGTAACCAGAATTTCAAATAATGTTAAATTAATCACTGTGTATGTGTTGGGACAATGCTAGTTGTTACTGTCATGTTCTGTAGCTTGGCACATGTCTTATTCTAGGTCCATGGTAGTTAGATTTTTAATGAAAGCAGACCAGACTTGATTGAAGATTAAGCCTTGATTTTTGCTACATTGGGAATCCTTAGCATTTCAGGTGCTTCCTTGAACTTTCTTGTAAAACACTTATGATCAGTATAAGGCATTGTTGTTTGTTGCCAAACTACTTGATGGCCGGTGTTAATTGTATGGGATGCGCAAACCTGATTTATGCTGTGTTCTTTTTTTGACATCTTTTATGTGTTCAGACATGCAGATCTTCTCCCAACCTTCCAGTCTGGCCTACATAGCAAATGCTACAAGGATAATGAATCTCATAAATGCCTGGTTTTTTCCATGGGATGATGTGGAGGTTTTGGTGTACTTGGAGATTTTATGCATAGTAAAAAAGCCACTTTAATGTTGTACTCGCAGAGCAACATTGCCACTTTGCCTATAACATTCTTGATATATGGTAGCATGACTGCATTGTCTTGATTGTCTTGGATTCATAACTATTGAGGGTGAGGTTATGCCTCAGGTAGTGCAGTTCTTCATGCTTGTTAATTGATGTACTGGACGTATTGTATCTCTATCTGGTAATGTTTTAATCATGCCTATCTTTTGTAATGGATGATGGTGAAAAGTGGCATGTAAAAATCTTCCAGTAATGGTAGGTTTTCTGTATGCTGAAAAGGTCAAATCTTGTTTCTTTTACGTTCGACAAGGATATCAAGGAACGGTAATATTTTGCGATCTTCCAGTTCAAGAGTGAATTTTATGTTGGGATGCAAGCTGATAATCTTGAAAATGAATTAAGTCATCCATTGTTCCTTACCAAACAACAAAAATATCATCAAGGTAACATAACCAAGTTTTTGACTTCTTGTGATAGTTTTTAATAGCATCTGTTTCAAAATTTTCCATATATTTTCCAATGTTTGTCCTTAAATATGAAAAAAAAAATGTTTTCTATCCGGTGTTTGAATAGTCTGACTGAGTCCATTGTGAAAGAGTTTAGAAGCAGATCCACTGTGTCATCCCTAGGTACGTTGGTGAAATGGCTGATTACATCTAAACTTGCTAGGATGTCTGAAGGCTCTGTATTTAAATATTTTACTTTTTAATAAAAATGAAAACCATTCTTTACTTACGATTCTGTCTTTCCTATGTGTTGGATCTACCATGTTCAACAGATTACTTTGCCAAGTTTGAGGTTAGGAGATCTCTCCCATTTACAGTTGGCCATAATGGAATATCTTTCTTGTGATTTTTGGTGCTCCATAATTTCTTGGGACTAACAGATGTTTTGATGGTAAAGATTTTTTTTAAATTCTTCTGGCTAATTTAGGTAACTTTTTGATCAAGTAATTAGTTCTATTATGTGTATGCCATGTGGGGTCTCTGTCTAAGGCTACGTAGGTATTTGAATCTTATAATAGGGTGTTCATTTTTCTTACGTATTCATCTGTGTTCATAGGCACTGTTGCATTTCCTTTGCTTAAATAATTACCATGTTTTAATCTCGTAATTCTTTAAGAGGCATTGCTTGTTTTCCCTATATTCAATGCATCAGAATTCAGCCATGAAAATAGTATTGATCTCCTGATATTATTTGCCGATTTCCACCAGAATGAGAGGCATTGGCTGTTTGTGCATACTGCTAGCTTTAATGGGGGTTTAGCCTTTGGTTTTGGAGAGCTATGGTAATTTCTTTCATAGGCATGGTTTCCATGATGCCATATAGTACTACCTTCACATTCTTCTTGCTTTTTAGAACAAAAGTGTGATATGGGATGTTTTTGCCATCCAAAAATTTGGTCAGTGCATGGTAGTCAGCTACCATTTGTGACTACATTTGGATTCCCTTATCCATATGTCTAGTTTTGGAGAAGTTGATTTTTTGACTTTTGAGGGCTGTTAGCCATTACTGTCCCTATTCTTTGGCTCACAGGATAAATGGAGGAACTTTTTTTGGAGTGATAGTTTATATATACATAGTTTGCAGTCTTGGTACATATTGGTTCCTTGTATTGTTTTAATTATTGATTTCACAGAATCCATATTTGATTCCCAGTTATTCCCTTGGTCATCTTTGAGCCAGTTGAAGATTGCAAAGTTGGAACTCGGATCCTTTATCAGTGCCTGGGATGGTTTGCACTTGATCAGGCAGGTTAGTCTTGAGGAGTGCATTTAGTTTTCTGAATAGGGCAAACCTGCTCAAATTCCAGGCTTTCACATGTGGGGATCACTCATTCAGAGTTAGTGATTTGAAAGTTAAATTAATGTAGAAATAATATATTTTTTGTATACAAAAAGCAAATTTATTTATCAAGTTATTAAAATACTCTGGATCACAGATGGTTGTAGAAAAGTAACTTGTTTGTTTAGAAAGTGAATTAAACTAGTAAAATTATATTTGTTTTAATCCTTCATCCATTAGTATACTTAGTATATAATTAGTATAATCTGCTTTCTGACCAAAGTAAAAAACTTTGCAGCTATCTCAAATCCAGAATATTTTCATAATATGGTGATACACCATTTCACTACTTTTATATGGGAAAATATGTAACCTTTGCATTCATTGAGCTTTTAGTTTCTCCACGACAACACAGTTGATGTGAAGGTAACAGTTTCGATATGCAAATAGCCTAGTCATTAAGATCATGTGCAAACTCTTGTTGCTGACACTTGGATAAAGCATTAAAGAATGTAATTTCTTGTTTATTATAACTTTTAACCAAGCAAAAAACTTTTTACATATAGGAGTGCAAGTTGGAAAAATTATAAAATTAAAGAAATTGTGAAAGATGAGTTTAATAGCAAGATGGTCATATTGAAAAGAATAGTGTGCTTACACAGGGTCTTTCATATGGATAGAATTTGAGGTAGACCAACTGGAGAAGCTTCTGGTGAGTGGTACAGAAGAGAGACAAAGAGACAGGAGAGTAAGAAAACAATATTGCATGGTGATTTTTTTGGGATAGAATGAAAGGGATATTGTATTTGCAGGGGGAAGAGAGAACAGGAAACATTTCTGAAGATTGGGTTGGAGTAATTCAGTAAATGCACCATCTTACTCCAATCAACACAAGTAAAAAGTCAGAATTTGAAGGAGATAGTGCATTTACTATCTGGTGTGAGATAAAAGCGAGCAGGATAATAAAATATATAGTTAGCTGCTATAGGCCAAGAAATGCAAAGGGAGATGTAGATGACATACATCAGCAGCTTAGCTCAGTGACTATGGGACAAGTGATGATTATAGAGAACTGTGTGGAGCATAGATTGAAAAGAAGGAAGAAATGGAATTTATGCAGCTACTGAGAAATGATTATCTGAAACAGCATGTGGTGGAGGGGATTCAGAATTGTGAGTGCTTTGTGAATGAGTTTAAGTCAAGAGATGTTAAGCATTGTGTGAATATTGGTTGGTGTAGGCTTCTTATGAAGAGTCTTTGAACTCTGTGAAGATACTTGCATAATAATGATGTCAGAGTAATACTAATCATAAAATAATCTCTGGTGGAAGGAAACCTGTGGTATTTCAATAATTAGAGAATTTCCAAAATTATAAAATTTAGAAGTTTTTGGTTTTCATTTAGGAATTTACATTTTCTGAAATGTTAGAATAATTACTCAGAACAACAAAACATTACATAATGATTTATTATGTAATGATAGCATTTTTAATATATAGACAGCATTTTTAATATATAAAATTGCAGTATAAGAAAAACAATTTTTTTCATTCTACCAAATTTTTGTAGCATTCTCATAAGCAAGAAGAAATTCATAGTTTTCTCGAATGGAATGACAATATCATTATAACTAAGATTGATAAAGAACATACTGTGGGACCACAAGATAAAGAATAGTTTGGGAACTTCAACATTATTATGAAATCATTCCACCTGCTGCATTAATATTTTATACTACTAAGTGAAGGCAATTCTTGGAAGAAACAAATGATAAATAAGATTCATTAATAATATAATTTTTAAATAATGGCTTCACACATATAAGAAAAAACTAAATATAATTTATTTTATATTATATTATATAGATTATTATATAATCAATTTCACTTAATGGATACAGTGAGACCTTGATGTAGAAAATATTTGATAGTTATCATTCCTCTTCCAGATTGCAATCTAATGTTAAAAGGATCAGCATACCCTACCTTAAAGGAACATCTGAACACATAGCAAGGATCCTTTGCAGATATAATTTGTATATCCCCTTCAAACCAGCCCAGAAGTTGTCTTTCTTACTGCTTATCAACGATACATTATAACCTCTATCCTTTAGTGTTTATCAAATATCCTATTCTTGTCATCTTTGCTACTTTGGGTAGGCTGGCTGTTCTGCTATTATTACAATCCAAGAACATCAGGATTATATGAGACTTCTGGAATCTTGAAGGTTCAGTCCTTATCATGCCATCAACACTAGGCATAGGAGTCCACTGGAGCTGTACCGAGATGCTGCACTACACTAAAAGTTCAAATTTGATTGTCTATTTTTTGAATCATGTGAAGCCCTATGTCATCATCCTAATCTTAATTAGACAGACTATGCCTATCTCTAAGTTTTGGGAAGTGATTGCTGATAATTGTTTTTAATTTTTTAAATTAATTGTGGGTATGGGAAAATGGATATCAGTTCAATGTCAGTAAATGCAAAGTCATGCACTTTGGCATAATTAGATATCCAATGTCGTGTTATATTGGTGGGATTATGGTAGAAGAAACTGATCATAGTAAGGATCTTGGAGTGTTAGTAGATAGCAAGTTGAAGTTCAGGTGCCATGTAGCAAAGATTGCAAATACAACTCAAAAGATAATTGCAATGCTGAAACGAACTTTCACATGTAAAGATAAGGATGTCATTTTGCCTCTTTACAAGGCTGCGATATGATCTCACTTGGACTATTGTGTGCAGGTCTCGTCTCCTGGTTTCCGTGGTGATTCTGATATCAGGATTGTGGAATACTGATTATGAAGACAGATTGAGAATTTGTAGACTGCAGACACTAGCAAACAGGAGAAAGATTGGTGATACGATTGAGACTTACAAACTTCTGAAAGGGTCATACAAGATTTCAGTCAATTAAATTTTTCATTTTATGGACGGTGGGGAAAGGACGAGAGGGCATTCTTGGAAGCTGAGAATGAATGCTGCTAAGAAGGGGGTGAGGACTAGATTTTCTCTTAGAGTGGTGCATGATTAGAATGGATTGCCATTGGATGTTGCCCATGCAAGCAGTGTGAATGACTTCAAGAATAAGTATGATAGCTGGTGTGTGTAGTATGTGTCCTCCCTTGGTGAGTCCCTGACTCTCTGGAGGTCTTCTTGATAATAATAATAATTAATTATACATCTATACCCATGTCTCTGAACTCTAATAGTGTTTTTTCCTACTTCCAGCTAAACAAGACAAGATATTATACACATGCTGTATGGCTTGTTCTTGTATTCAGAATTTAAATGTTGTTACCACTTCTTCTGCATTCTCCTTGAATGAAGCTCATGACATATTGAGTGAAATATATTGGAGTAATAAATTCTATTTAGTTTTCTCTTAAATGTGTGCAGCCGTTATTTGAAAAAATTATACTACTCAAAACATTCTTGAAGTAATCAAACCATCCACATTGTAAATAACCTTCTATGTTGCAAAAGTCTTTCACTACCTCATCTACTGACATTGACTCTGATAGTTAAATTTTTTTTCCCTCATAGTAAATGTGAATCATTACTTCCAGTGTTTTTGCATTTTTTCTTAATTGTCCTTCATCCCAAAGTAATATACACCAGTACCCACTATGTTACCAAAACACTATATATGAGTCAACCAATGAAAAATATAATTTGTGAAAGGATTTTCAGAGTGGAATGTTAAATTGATTACTGTGCACAGATATGGTCACCAGGTTACAAGGAGATTGGAAGGCAGTTGAAAACATTCAGCAGTGAGTAACCAAGATGATAACTGGAATTTTTCACATTGTGGAATTGGGCATATTATTATTATTATTATTAATATTATTACACCTTCCATGGAGTCGGCAGACTCATTGTGGGAGGTTCATTCAACTGACAACATATTTATCATATAGAATCTTAAAGTCCTTAACACTCCTTGCATTAACACATTCTGTTAATGCATTCCATTCACTGACAATTCTCCATGTAAAAAATCTACTCCTCACACCCTTCTTCACCACACTTTTACATAACTTCCAGGAATGACCTCTGGTTCTTCCCCTTTCACCTTCTACTCTTTTTATAATCCCCTCTGGATTAATCTGATAAAATCCTCTAACTTAGCATCTCTATCATATCACCTCTTTTCCTCCTATCCACCAAACTCTGCAATCCACATCTCTCCAACCTCTCCATAGTCAGCATTCCAAACTCCTGATATTATCTTAGTCACTCATCTCTGGACCCTCTCCAATGTCTCCACATCACATTGAAAACCAGGTAACCTGATCTGAGCACAATAGTCCAAGTGCGGTTTGACCAGTGCCTTATACAGTGGCACAACCACTTCCTTATCCTTGCATGTTAGAGTACTTCTTATCATAGCAGCACTACGATGTGCAACCTTTACAACACTAGCAATATGCCCTCTAAACTTCAGTCTGCTGTCAACCATCACTCCCAAATCTCTAATCTCATCCTCTTCCTGCAGTATGGCACCATCGATATAGTACACAGCCTTATTTTAAAAATTTTATGGAATTTACAACCGTGTTAAAAAAACTTTTTTATTATCCCAACGTTTCGATCTTCACATCAAGATCATCATCTGGAGCATACATAAATATACAGGATAAGCTGAGTTACATCATTGACTGTAAGCTAGAGAAACAATGATTTGATCACATGTTATTCTACTGGCGGGAGAAAAAAAAATTGTAAATTATATCAAGCTAAATTCTATTTTACAATGACAGGAATAAACATTCTTTTAGATGGTTTTCTTTCAGAAACAATTGGGGTCCTATTTTTAGTATTACAATTCTTATTTTTGATTTACAATACTGGATTTTCTACAGTCCTGTTTATAGTTGTTCTTAGTGAGGAAGGTCGAATATATACCTTCCGTATGGTTGGGATTTTTAGACCATCATTATTGTTCAGGTTGGGGTGGTTGATAATAATCTCACAAGTTTCCTTGAATTTCTGTTCATACCATGTTTTAGTGTGATGTAGACAGCTGGTGGTTTTCCAGTCAATTCTGTGTAAGGTATTCAGGGCATGATCAGAAAGGCCAACTTCACCATAATTATTATATTTAATGTGTCGTTTATGTTCCTTTTGTCTAATAGGAATTGTGCGTCCTGTTTCTTCTATATATGGTATGTTGCAAGTACAATAAATCCGGTATACTCCTGGGTGGGCTAGTGGAGGGAGTGGGTCTTTGGATGAGTTGAGTAAGCTTTTTAATTTTGCAAGAGGTTTAAAGGTGGCTTTGAGGTTGTACTTTTGTAGTACTCTGTTTATTTTGTCTGATATTCCTTTAATCTAGGGAATGGTTATAGTTTTAGTGTAGTCTGGTTTGTCTTTGTTTTTTATTGTGGTTTTGTAGAGAATTTTGTTAATAGTGTTTTGGCTGTATCCGTTTTTTTGTAAGTTATTACTGATAATTTTAAATTCGTCTTTCAGTGCCTGTTCACTGAACCTGATCGTCTGAGCTCTGTTTTTTAGCATGTTGATTACACCTAGTTTTTGTGTTGGGTGGTGGTAGGAGCTTAAGTATATATATTGTCCCATATGTGTCGGTTTTCGGTAAACAGTGAAGGAAAGATTGCCCGAGGGAAGACGTGTGACAAGCGTATCTAGAAACAGAAGTGTGTTGTGGTTTTCAATTTCAATTGTGAACTGTATGCGTTTGTGTTGTTTGTTTAGGTGGCTAAGGAATGTGTCTAATGTCTGGCGGCCATGAGACCAGATCGTGAAAACATCATCAACGTATCTAAGCCAGACTTCGGGTTTTAGAGGGGAGGAATCTAGGGCTAGTTGCTCAAAATGTTCCATGTAAAAGTTAGCAATAGGGGGGGGGGGGGATAATGGCGAGCCATGGCTGTGCCTTCTTTTTGTAAGTAGAAGGCGTTTTGCTATACAAAATAACCTGACCATAATACATGCGCAAAGAGCATTGTGATATCTGGAGGAAATTTGTTCTGTAGGAGAAGGATTGTGTCATTGATTGGTACATTCGTAAAGAGGGCAAAGACATCAAAACTGACTAATTAATCATCTTTTTCTAATGTAATGTCTTTGATGATGTTTATGAAGTGTTGTGTGTTTTTGATATAGGAGGGGGGAATGACCTACCAACTCCTTGAGTGTTGCCGCTAATTTTTTGGCTAAGTGATGTTAGGCTATCAATTCCTTCAACGATAGGTCTTAGTGGGGTGTTTTCTTTGCGACTTTTCAGTAGCCCGTAAATTCTTGGGGAGCGTGCGTAGTGAGGAAACAGTTTTTTGACTGTATCTTCGGGCCATGTGGTAATTGACTTAAGTAGTTTCTCTGTTTTGTTTTTTGTTCTGTTAGTTGGGTTGTAGTTAACTAATTTGTATGTGTTATTGTCAGAGACCAGCAGATTCATTTTTTCTATATAAGTGGTACGGTTTAAAAATGATAGTGGCATTTCCTTTATCGGCTCTGGTTATTGCTATGTTCGGATTTGTTTTAAGTGATTTTTTCGCTGTTAATTCGTGTTTAGTTATGTTGCTTGTTATTGTTTTGTTATGGTTTAAAATGTTGGGTTGGCAGTTTCTATATGTATTTTGTCTGCTATGTTATTAGGTATGAATCTTAGGCCTCTTTCCATATTACAAATAACTTCAAGTTTGTCTATCGATTTCGGTGCTATAGCAAAATTTAAACCTTTGTTAAGTATAGAGATTTCGTCTTTGTTTAGAGCATGGTTAGATCGGTTGACTATGTTATTGATGAGTGATTGGTGGCTCCTGTTGTTTCTTGCTTCTGGTTGGTTGGTTGTTGTTCACTGTGGCAAACTTTGAATATGGCGGCTGGTTTTGTCGTTCTTTTAGTCTTTGGAATTTGGAAATTAGGTTTTCTTTTTTCGTTTGTTGGATGTAGTTTGCTGTGTTGTCCGTAATCTTTTCTAGGATTATCCAGATATCTGCATTTAAGTAGCTAGACAGCTCTGTTTTTTCTTTTAGTAGTTGGTTTTGTGTAGCGGCTAGGTTCTTTCTGGTAGCTTGGATCTGCTCTCTCAGTAGTGCTTTCTCCATGTGGTGGTATATTCGTTGTGCCTTTGTTGAAGTGAATTTTCTCTTTAGCCTGATGCAATTATGAGTGATATTGCTGTCCCTACACCGTTTTAAAAGTTAACTACAACCCAACTAACAGAACAAAAAACAAAACCGAGAAACTACTTAAGTCAATCACCACATGACCCAAAGATACGGTTAAAAAACTGTTTCCTCACTACGCGCGCTACCCAAGAATTTACGGGCTACTGAAAAGTCACAAAGAAAACACCCTGCTGAGACCTATCGTTGAAGGAATTGATAGCCCAACGTATCACTTAGCCAAAAAATTAGTGGCAACACTCAAGGAGTTGGTAGGTCATTCCCCCTCCTATATCAAAAACACACAACACTTCATAAACATCATCAAAGACATTACATTAGAAAAAGATGATTTATTAGTCAGTTTTGACGTCTCTGCCCTCTTTACGAATGTCCCAATCAATGACACAATCCTTCTCCTACAGAACAAATTCCCTCCAGATATCACGGCGCTCTTTGCGCATGTATTACGGTCAGGTTATTTTGTATGGCAAAACGCCTTCTACTTACTAAAAGAAGGCACAGCCATGGCTCGCCATTATTCCCCCCTATTGCTAACTTTTACATGGAACATTTTGAGCAACTAGCCCTAGATTCCTCCCCCTCTAAAACCCAAAGTCTGGCTTAGATACGTTGACGATGTTTTCGCGATTTGGTCTCATGGCCGCCAGACATTAGACACATTCCTTAGCCACCTAAACAAACTCATACAGTTCACAATTGAAATTGAAAAACACAACACACTTCCATTTCTAGATACACTTGTCACACGTCTTCCCTTGGGCAATCTTTTCCTTCACTGCTTACCAAAAACCGACACATACGGGACAATATATATACTTAAGCTCCTACCACCACCCAACACAAAAACTAGGTGTAATCAACACGCTAAAAAACAGAGCTCAGACAATCTGTTCCAGTGAACAGGCACTGAAAGACGAATTTAAAATTATCAGTAATAACTTACAAAAAAACGGATACAGCCAAAACACTATTAACAAAATTCTCTACAAAACCACAATAAAAAACAAAGACAAACCAGACTACACTAAAACTATAACCATTCCCTAGATTAAAGGAATATCAGACAAAATAAACAGAGTACTACAAAAGTACAACCTCAAAGCCACCTTTAAACCTCTTGCAAAATTAAAAAGCTTACTCAACTCATCCAAAGACCCACTCCCTCCACTAGCCCACCCTGGAGTATACCGGATTTATTGTACTTGCAACATACCATATATAGGAGAAACAGGACGCACAATTCCTATTAGACAAAAGGAACATAAACGACACATTAAATATAATAATTATGGTGAAGCTGGCCTTTCTGATCATGCCCTTGAATACCTTGCACAGAATTGACTGGAAAACTACCAGCTGTCTACATCACACTAAAACATGGTATGAACGGAAATTCAAGGAAACTTGTGAGATTATTATCAACCACCTCAACCTGAACAATAATGATGGTCTAAAAATCCCAACCATACGGAAGGTATATATTCGACCTTCCTCACTAAGAACAACTATAAACAGGACTGTAGAAAATCCAGTATTGTAAATCAAAAATAAGAATTGTAATACTAAAAATAGGACCCCAATTGTTTCTGAAAGAAAACCATCTAAAAGAATGTTTATTCCTGTCATTGTAAAATAGAATTTAGCTTGATGTAATTTATAATTTTTTTTTTTCGCCAGTAGAATAACGTGATCAAATCATTGTTTCTCTAGCTTACAGTCAATGATGTAACTCAGCTTGTCCTGTATATTTATGTACGCTCCAGAAGATGGTTTTGATGTGAAGATTGAAACGTCAGGATAATAAAAAAAGTTTTTTTAACACGGTTGTAAATTCCATAAAATTTTTAAAATGAATGCTGATAACCATGTAACCCTAAAAGAAAGGATTACACAGTCTTATATTTCTGCACTCCAAAATATAACACCTTACACTTATTGATATTAAAACTACAACCCACTCTTTTGTCCAAGTAAAAAGTATATTCAAATCTTCCTGAAGGGATTCAGCATCAGCAGTGCTACTTATAATTCTTCTCAACTTTGCATCATCAGCAAATAATTGAAGATCCCCAGGTCAGTCCACATGATATATATCATTTACAAACCAATCAGGTGCCCAAGAACAGAATCCTGGGACCTGCTATTGGTTACCCTTCTTTTTTTGAGACGCTGCTCCATCATACACAACCTCCTGGTATCGTTCAGAGAACCAATCTCTGATCCATCTAACCAATATACTATCTATTCCCATCCTCTTCAGCTTGTTCACCATGTGGTAATCTATCAAATGCTTTTGCGAAGTCTAAGAATACCACTGTATATGGTTCTCCCTTATCTGACACACTCGTTATCTTATCATAAAATGCAAGTAAATTACTGAAACAGGACCTATCCTTTACAAATCCATGCTGACCATCATAAAGAATGCCATGTCCATCAACCCAATTCTGTATTCTATTCCTTACCAATCTCTCCAACACCTTGACCACAACTGCAGTTATACAGGCTGGCCTATAGTTGGAGACTTCTGTCTTAGAACCATGCTTGTGGAGTGGTACTATTTTGCCTTCTCTCCACTCCTTAGGAATCCTATCTACTGCAACTTTCATTAAATAACCAGGTCAAGAGCATAACTAACTGTGGTGCACATTCCTTAAGCATATGTGGTAATATGTTATCCATTCCCACTATGATCAATAGACATGTTATAGTGAAGTGAGCTCACTTCACTATAACAAACAAGACTGCTCTATAAGAGTTAACTGTTAATAGCAAATATATCAACACTTTGAAATTAATTAGTTCATTTCATTTTGTTAGATGAATTATATTTTCATTGCATAAAGGTTTATTTGGAAATTCAGTGCAATCACTAGGGGTGTTCATAAAGAAAATATTAACTATCATATCTTTAGTTACTGACAGTTTGTATGCATTAACATTTGTTTTGTATTCTTGTTTGTTTTCAGAAATGGGAAGCACAGACATATGTATAAAAAGTACAGCACTCACAGATGGTGGTGCACCTTTAATATGCCTTTCAACTGGAAAATCATATGCTTTCAGTAGTGATATGGGAGCATGGTAAGTTCAATATTTTTTCCCCTAATTAATAAGAGACTGTAGTCTCTCTACATGACATTCAGACAAAGTGTATTAAATAATTTATTTTCTATAGAAGGAGAAATTTTCACTATGTGTTATATACTAAAAGGAATTGCACCCATAGATGGATAGACAACAACATGATCCTCTGTAGAGGATGGCATGATTTTATTAAATATTCCTCATGCTTTAATTGCTCATATTCTGTAATACAGTGACAGGCAGAGCTGGTTAAAGGGGAATGGATATACTATGGTATTTGACAAAATATTATCAGAGGTTGTTATACAAACTCAAAAGGATGGATATGTAATATAAACTTATGCCGTGGCTGACTGACAGGTATCACAAAGTGATGTATGGTATGCTGAGTATGAGGAGGATGACCAGTGATGAACCACAGGATTCTATACTTTAACCATTGTTTAACATTATATGTTGATAATACTGGTGATGGTTGATGGGGGGATATATCTGATTGTTTATTGTTAATGCTAAGTTAGAGTGATGAGGAATGCATCTGATGCATTCCTCATCACTCTAACTTAGCAGAATCTCTGCTGGCTGATGTGAACAGATTGGCTCTATGGAAAGCAATAGTGAATAATATTTCAGTTGCCAGTTGTATACATTTTTGGATAGTTGGCATTACAGGCAGAGTATTATGTTGATGGGAATTTGTTAGAAGTAGTTAGTCAATGAAGTTAGAAATTTGAGGGATTATTGTGGATGGAGAGTTAAAATTTAGGAGTCACATTACTAAATTGGTTAAGTTATCACATCAAATAACAACATTATTAAAGAGAACACTGCTGTAACTGTATTAACATGTATATTGATAATACTGGTGATGGACGATGGGGGAGATATCTGATTGTTTATTATTAATGCTAAGTTAGAGTGATGAGGAATGCATCTGATGCAGAATCTCTTCTGGCTGATGTGAACAGATTGGCTGTATGGAAAGCAGTAGTGAATGATATTTCAGTTGCCTGTTGTATTTTTGTATGACTTTTGCTGTCTTTGCACCAATAAACTCCTAATCAACCAACCAACCAACATATAGGAAT